>NC_133771.1:131252922-131304760 GCF_003597395.2 Chelonoidis abingdonii
TTTCAACTACCTGAAAGGGGGTTCCAAAGAGGATGGATCTAGACTGTTCTCCGTGGTAGCAGATGACAGAACAAAGAATAATGGTCTTAAGTTGCAGTGGGGGAGGTTTAGGTTGGATATTAGGAAAAACTTTTTCACTAGGAGGGTGGTGAAGCACTGGAATGGGTTATCTAGGGAAGTGGTGGTATCTTCTTCCTTAGAGATTTTTAAGGT
Organism: Chelonoidis abingdonii; assembly: GCF_003597395.2. Classification (NCBI taxonomy): domain Eukaryota; kingdom Metazoa; phylum Chordata; order Testudines; family Testudinidae; genus Chelonoidis; species Chelonoidis abingdonii. The sequence goes on from NC_133771.1 coordinate 131,253,136, forward strand.
CAGGCTTGACAAAGCCCTGGCTGGGATGATTTAGTTGGGAATCGGTCCTGCTTTGAGCAAGGGGTCGGACTAGATGACCTCCTGAGGTCCATTCCAACCCTGATATTCTGTGATTCTATGATATGCATGATTAAGTTTAAGATTACTCATGTAGCCACATCTGCATAAGTGTTTGAAGAATCTGGGTCTAATTCCCAGCACATAAGCCACTTCCATTTTTACACCACAATTTGGAAGACAAATAAATGGTTAAAGTAAGTCACTTAGAGCACACTACATTTTCAGGGCATTAGATGAACACTAACCAATTTAATATTTTAATCAAAATTTTACTGAAATGCCTTGTCTTGTGTCCCAACATCCCCCAAACAAGAGAACATTTATTTGTAAAAATCAACATCCCTGTGGCACTGAAGCACATCTCTTAAATCTTGAGACATCTAGTCAACAGTAACTCTCACCACTTTACCTGAAGTGCTTCTCATCCCTTATCTCCACTAAAATGGAGTATCCCTTGCACAATGTTTTTCCTGACATCCATGTCAAAGACTAGTGTTTCTGAGCCTCCTTGAGAGAAATGAAACCTTCAAAACAAACTCTTCAAAAATGCTGTCACCGAGACTTTTCATGCAGCTGTTAGATGCACTTGTTGTGGGATTTATGTTCTCCACTAGCTGATCAGAGGTGCTGTAAACGGCACACTCCAGGCAGGACAGACCTCAAAAGGATCTTGAAGGCCAGATGACATTAACTACTATAGACTTTGGACAACACGGTGCTTTGACCCATGTCCCTCCTGGCAGAAGTCAAAGGAAAAAGTACTAGCTGGGTTATTGGTGGGGACTGTCCCTGCCTCCATGGACACAATCTTGCTTGTCTTCCCTCTCTCTCTGTGTACAGCAGGCTTAAGTTCCTTGACATACACTGTTACAGCTGCGTAAGAGAGAAGAGAAGAAGGTCACAACTCTTTTGTATTTCATCTGTGTCCGGGTCTATTTCCTATCCTTGTTGAAGAAGGCAATCTACTGGAAATCACACCAATAAGGGATGGAAGAGATTGTGGTATCTGACAGAGCGTATTATCCCACTCCCCTTGGAAGTAAAAATGGTAACTTTGAAGTGCAAGCAGGATTTTAAAACATCAAATTGACAACGTAGGGAAAATATAATGTTTAAACTCACGCAGCAGTATTGGCTTTGCCAGTTCAGCAGCATGCTTCATTTAGTGTATCCTAGGGGTCCAAATTTCAAAAATGCTGAGTACCTACAACTCCCACTGAGGTCAGCATGAGATGCAGGTGCCTAATACCTCTAATCCCATTGTTCAGGGCCTGCAATTGTTAAGCAACATCTGTTGGCCAAAACACTTCCAAGTACATTCATGAAAAACACTTATGAAAACATATTAAAAAATAAATGTTCTCAGTTCCAGAGGTGCACCTCCTATTGATTATTAACCCATGGAACAAAGCAGAGTGTGGCTAAGAGATCTCTTCCATAACCTTCCAGTACTCTCAGTGCCACCAAGCAGATAAAGAACTCCAATGATGCAAAAGAAAACTGAAGACCTTTTTCTCCCCAGTTCAGTTTCTCTGAAAGGCTGATTCAGTGATTGTCACTCAGCTATTTGAGAACGGTACAGTATGCCATTCCTGCCCAGGTGAAAACCTGTGTTTCTGCATGTTTTTAGTGTGGTTCCTGATGTTGAAGAAAGCAATCCCATTCATCAGTAGAAATCCCCCTTACTATTTGATTAAGGAGCCATCAATAAGTAATAAGCCCGAATCCTGCACCATGGCTGTCATTACCCAGTGCCTGTAATCAGTTACTGTCACCTTAGTCATACTACTAGCAGTATGCTATAAACCTTCATTGTTCTTCCTTCACTTGTAAGCACAGACAGCTTTGATATCTACTCCTGCAACAAAGAACTAAATCCTAATTAACAGAGACTACAATCCCCATATGACACATACTTAGAAGGAAATACTGCTAATGTTCACTTATCCTGGAGCCAATGCAATAAAACTGCTCTGTGTTGCAGTCCTCAGGATGGTGAAAAAGCCCAGAAGTTTATGAGCAGCTGTGTCAAAGCTTCAAGAGCTCTGTTTTTAGTTTTCACACAGTTTATCAACAGTTCCATGGTAAAGTGTAAAGTAACCGAACAGCAGGTGAAGGGGAGATTGAAGATGAGGAACCAGAGGAAAAAAAAAAAAAAAAAATCAACCACAACTACAGTAACAGTATTACCTTTGCAATAGTGGCCCCTCTGCGACAGCTGTGTTCTTTTGATGTACAAAACCAAACATTTGGTTTTTTCCTCACAGTTGGAAAATGACTGAATTTAAAGGAAAATCAAGAGGGAATCCCACATAGTGCACAGCATAGGATAATAATATTAATCGCCAATTCAAATCCAGCCCAGCCTAGGTTTTAGTTAGCAGAAGCTGGCTGGTATTTGGTAGCTTATGTGAAATGAGTTTTGTGGCCTCAGGCCAGTTTCCCATTGACAGGAGTATATATGACAAAACCACTACCTCACACATTGTTTTGTTGGGACTTTAATCATAAACCTAGGACTGACTGGTCACAGAAACAGAACTAACCTCTCATTGGTACAGGTGGTCCCTTTAGGCTGGGGTTGAGGCACACTGGCAGAGTAGCAAAGAGAAGGTTCACTCCCCTAGTCACTTAAAAAAAGACTGGTTTCTAAGGGCTTGTCTTTACTACGGAGCTAAATTGGCATTGCTGCAATTGATGCAGCGGCATCAGTTTAGCGGGTCTAGTGAAGACACACTCAATCGATGGGAGACCGATTTCTGTACTCCACCTCAATGAGAGGCAGAATCAATGTTGACGAGAGAGCATCTCCCGTTGACATCTTGTAGTGTGGACCCCGTGGTAAGTAGATCTAAGCTACATTGACTTGAGTTATGCTACTAATATAACTCAAATTGCATAGCTTATATTGACTGGCAGCAATAGTGTAAGACCAGTGGTTCTCAAAGCTGATCCACTGCTTGTTCAGGGAAAGCCCCTGGCTGGCTGAGCCAGTTTATTTACCTGCTGTGTCCGCAGGTTCAGCCGATCGTGGCTCCTACTGGCCATGGTTCACTGCTCCAGGCCAATGGGGCTGCAGGAAGGCTGCCCAGCACATCCCTCTGACTGCGCTGCTTCCCGCAGCCCCTATTGGCCTGGGATGGCGAACCACAGCCAGTGGGAGCCGTGATCAGCCAAACCTGCGGACACGGCAGATAAACAAACTGGCCCAGGCCACCAGGGGCTTTCCCGAACAAGCAGCGGACCGGCTTTGAGAACCACTGGTGTAAACTTTCCCTAAGCCAGTCCATCAGCATTTACAAACCCTGAATTCATATAAGGAAGTTATTATTAAAACAACACAGGCCAGAGTAAAGTAGGTAAGGTTTGGATAAACATCTGGGAGCATACCCTCAGCTGGTGTAAAAGTCATCAGCTCCAATGGAGAGATGGCTATTTACACTAGTGGTGCACCTCCCCCTGCTGAGCTGGTTGCTCATCTGACCTCCAGATGCTCTCCCCATCACTACCCAGAAGTCCAGGAAATCTGGGTGAGAGCTCCATTTCAATGCTGTAGGTGATGGTTTCTTGAGTGCCTTTAGCATGCTCAATATTTAACAAAATAGAGAAGATAAGGTCCCCAGCCGAAGAAGTTTACCTTGTAAACTGGACAGACGATACAATTAGGACACATTATGCACCTGATTATCAGAATATCTTCTACTATCAGAATGGTGCAGCTATTTCATGGATTTGCATGCTCTTCCTTTTTTGGTGGATTTACTATAAGAGGCTTCATGGAATATATTTTGTTTAATAATGAATTTGAATGAGAAGATGATGGGACATTTCCAGTATAAAGGAGAAGAATGGAAGAAAAATCATAAAGACTGGAGAAAGAGAAGGAATCATTATGGAGATAAGTCATAAGTGGAGAGTAGAGCACAGGAGCAGGAAAACAGATCTGAATAGCTCAATGAATGTCTGTCCCTCCTTCCAAAGGACAATAAAGAAAATCTTTGCTGAAAGGTTTCTCTTTCTTTGAAAATTGCAGCTCCTTGAAAGCCTGCCCTTCATATTTCCCTAGCGACATATTAAAATGTGTCATTCTGTCACAGCGGTTCTACATTGCGCTGCTGTTCACATGCCTAATGGAACCTGCTGTGATGCATTTTGACATATGTCACCCAGAAAATGTGATAAAAATGTTTGTTCTTGCTTGCAGTTCCTTGGGGGGTGAGGAAGCAGAAAAGATGGGCCCTGTTATTGATGGATAGATTTGAAATAAGTATTAGCCCAGTAGTCACTATGGTTGTTAATCTCTAGATAGAATTACTAGAGAAAGGCAAGTATTTTTCCAGTAATGAGTGGAAGAATATAACTGCTTTCATTCAGTGTCTGACATATTTAAGAAATGTCTTGGTTCTGAAAATATGTTTTTAGGGTTAGCTCAGAGAACTGAAATTAGATTTATATTACTGATCTATATTATCAGAAGAGCTACTGTGCACTCTTCAACAGGACTGGAGTAGAATTGTATTTGATAGAAGTACTTATATCAGCTAGAGTTATTATTTGCTCTTCAACATTTGCCTTTAAAGCTGAAAGTAAACAAGTTTTTTCAGTGTTTGGGGAAGCGGAAAAAGCAGAATGAAATGCCAGCTAAGTGGCTGCATCTTCATCCACGACTCATCAAGACAGTTGCCCTCCCTTGAGGCAATGCAGCTAATGGAGTCCAGGGCAAAGCACCTGAGAACCAGAGGTAAGGTGTTCCTGGTTGAGATGATGCCGCTGTAGAATGAGCTCTCAGAAGCGATCAGGCTTACTAGAGTCTGACCACCTATAAGGTATGCTGTAAAACACTCCTCTTTATGAAGTTTTTTCACAACAAGGAGGAGGATTTGGACCCCTCCACACAAACTCCAGCTCCAAGCAAATCTTTCTGTAATCAGGGAAGGGAGAAGAGTGGAAGACTCCATAGAGAGTCTAGCAGGGACTCCAGCATACAGATCTAATTTACTAGCCAAGTGCTTAAACACTATGGTGATGTTTGCTGCAGGAGTGATTAGAAAGAGATGAGAGAAACAATATTGTAGTCCAACACACATCGTAGTTCAAACATGTTATTATTTCTGCAATTTTGCCTCAAAAGGAATTGGAAGTGGTTTAAGGCCAGAATCTGTGTGCACCAGAACCTATGCCATGCCACTTCGGAGGGCCTCCTGAAATTTCTTCTTGATAACAATGCTGCTGGCTGGTGGTGCAATCAGCTGTAAGGTGGGATGTCAGTGCATTTATAGCTGGGGCTGAGGACAGTGTCTATGGAGTGTGGAGGGAGAAATGGGCATGCAGCTTCATCTCAACCCAATGGAAAATGTTCATGTGTAGGTGGAAAAGGGGTGACGCTGGGCTGCACCTACCTATGTCTTTGCAGCAGTCCCCTTCTTCCTGAGTGGTCTCCTAACATACACTATCAATGAGTGCATGATGAGGGGCAGCTTGCATTCCAGACAGGGAACTCCTCAGTAGGCAAACCTTGGCTCATGCAGGAGGCCTTTTCTCCCTTGATGGCACGAGAGGACTCAATATGGTGAGAAGGATTGGGACGAAAGGATTGAAAGGAAATGATGGAGGCGGGAGGAAGAAGAGAGAAGAACCAGCTGAGAGAAGGCAAGAGAGGTGGGGAGGGAATGGCTGGAGAGAAAGCTGACTGCAGGTGGGAAAAGAGCTACAGTAAGTACTGATGAACCGTCCAGTTTTTCAGACAGAGAGTATTCAGTAAGAGAGGAGTATACTTCAGTTTTCTGAAATGTCCAAAGTGTCTCCAATGAGCTGGTTGCACTAGTCTCCCCATCGCATACACTATTATACAGAAACACTTTATGGTTATCTTTTCCTGGACTTGCTTCATGGTAGTTTGCAATTGGTATGACCCATACAGTGGGGTACCATTCACATTCTGTGCCTAGTATGTGTATCGTTAATAGCATAACCTATCATTTACAGATCATCATAAATTCACATGTTGCTTTTCAGATTGAAACATGTTCCCTTCCCAAAAAGATGATCATTTCAGAGCTACTGCCTGGTGTACCAAGAAATCTGAAATCTGACAATGATATTTGGGAGAAAAAAGTGTTCAGCTCTTTTCTGTACACTGTTCACTTGGTGAATGAGGTACAGGATATAAACTCCACTTGTTTACTGGAGTCCGAGGAGGGTGGTGTAACATTGCAGAAGTTATGGTGCCATCCGAGTAACATTTTTCACTTACTCACACATATATCCACAGAACAAACTATTACCCACTGTGCACTCTTTAACAGTGCTCAGTCACACTGCACTGACAGAGCAGAACGGGCAGGTAGGAGGCTACAGAGCCTCTTTTGACCAGCTCAGAGAATTAAGTTCAGTTAACCAGGCCAGTCTGGAAGTTCATCGAAACAAGTGAACGGCCAGCAGTTCCCTATTTTTCATCTTTCCAGTCAAAAGAAAAGAGAATAGGAGGGGGAAAAACACAAAACGGGGAGAACAGACAATAAATATTATCAGAGCTTTTCACAGTCACTGACATGGTACTGCGATGCCCTATCGTGCTTGCCACAAGTTAAAATAATAATGAGAACTGAAATTGGCCTAAGTAAATTTTTGTGAGGAGCAAAGAACAGAATCCATTTCAGAAAATTGCTCCTCCATTAAAGGGTGGATACTGCCAGGGAAACTCATCTCTTCCTCTCTCCATATTTGGCAGCTGAACCAAGACCAGGTTAATGCATTTCTAAGCAAAAATCACTAATTCACAACAGTTAAAAGTTACAGCCACCGTGAACCAGAAATGGCCTCATTTCTACTTTACAGAATATGTTGTTCCATTACTTGCTGCACAGTGAAAAGCCTATGGCTACAGTAGACTAATTATAAAGCTCTATGTAGATTGTAATGAAAAGTTAAAACAAACCGTTGTACTCCTCCAGGGGGAAGCACATTTTCACCTTGCCTCAATTGTTCACAACCCCTGTTAATAAAATGAGTGGGACATTAAATTCTAGCCTCAAAGAGATTTTTATTAAGCTAAATAATGTGAAACTAATTTTGGATCTGTTGGGCACTGGGTTTCAATAGACATAGGACAAATGACCCTGGATGCCCAGTTGTTTTGTTTTATGTTGTTTTTACAGTTTCCTGCAAGCATCAGGAAATGTGTGTAAGCAGCGCACAATTATTGGCCTAAATTTTCAAAAGCATGTGTGCAAGAGAATCTACACATTCTTTCTGCACTTCCTTCCTATGAGTGGAAACAGAGACATATCACTGTGTTTATGCAACTCTGACTTGCATACTTGGAAATCCTAATGAGAAACAGAGCCATGATCGGTATTTCTGAAATAAATGGGTTCTCTTTGTACACACCCTAACGTTTGTAGAAAAGACTGCACCTAGTTTTTCCTTCTCATGTAATTTATTTATTATTTAATTGGCCAGGATGCAGTTTTTCTATCTCTTCATTAAAAGTCAAACTCAGATGTCCACTATTCTGACTGATGCTTTGAAATGTTCCTCAATAGAGAGTCCTTTCTAATCAAATGCCCATTGACCTGGATTGAAATGGAAACTGTACACATTAGAAGAGCAGGACTGGGACCCAATAACAGTTCCCTGCAGCTCTGCTCCTGCACCAAGCCCCATCCCTTTGCCAAGGCATTACTCTGCTTAGGATGGCGGTGGCTAGGGCAAACCACACAATCACAGTCTGTTGGGCTGGTGAAGAGGCCACTAGTACTCCTCTTTGGGCAGACTGTGGATCCTTGCCCCTGCAGACTATTACTCCCTCATTACCAGTGGGTTCAGATCTATCTCAGAGAGGGAAGTATTCAGGCCCCTTCCACACTGGAGCAAAGCTGAGTGTGGAGACTCCTGATAATGGGTTGGTGGCAGCAAGAGACCTTTCACACAGGGTCTTCTGCTGGGGTGGTGTTGGCAGGGTCCCTGCAGAGCAGCAGGTTTTAGAGTTAACAACCCATTGTGATGCATGGGTCAACTGAGTTATGGTTTCAGGATATCTGCAGATACCACGGTATCAGTTACACTAGAGTCACAATTTTGAATTTTACTTAGCATTCATAATGGCTAGAAGCAGCTTTCATTTAAACCAAAGCTTAGATCATATGACAAAGAGCTAGGGCTCTAGGCATAGATCTATAGTAGCTAATGCCTTAATTTGGTTCTGGAGGTGGTTTATTTAAGTATGAATCTCTCACCCTACACTCAAGCAAATCTCTCATGGGGTTCAAAGGGAGTTTGCCTCAGTAAGTAATTATGGACCAGTTCCTTAAAATGGACGCTATCAGGTCCATTTAATATCTAAAATTAAGTGTAAGCTCTTAATTAAGCCTAACATCAATAAAAATGCTGTTATATTTTATTTAAAGAAAAAAACCAGTGGAAATGGATTTTAAAGGAATAAGATTCCTGCTCAGAGACTGTCCATAAGGAAAAGAGCCATTCACTAGCCAATTTTCACTAAGAGAAAAGCAAATAGTAAACAAGCCACAGAGAGAGTTAAACATAAACGAGATTTTCACAGTTATTTCCATTCTACTCATTTAGAATGTTCTCAGTCACACAATTGTGGAAGCTGTTTGACCTGCAAGTGTCTTATTACCATTTTCTAGAACCATAATTGTGTATCTACTCTGCTGCTATTATTCCTGTTTTATAGAGGGGGAACTGAGGCACACAGAGACTAACGGTATGCCTATGCTGCATTTTAAAACCCACGGCAGTGAGGCTCAGAGCTCAGGTCAACAGACGTGGATTTACACTATGGAGCTAAAAACACCTGTGTGGACTTTGTGGTTTGGGCTGTGAGGCCTGGCTTCAGAGCCCAAATTCACTCTAGCCCGAGCCTGAACATCTACACAGCTGTTTTTAGTACTGCAGCATGAGCCAGAGTCTGTCGACCTGGGGTCTGAGCCGCACTGCTGCAGGTTTTAAAATGCAATGTAGTGACTTAACCACCCAAGATCACCCAGGATGTTGGCGATGAAGTGAACTGGACCCAGCTCTCCCAAATCATACATTAGTGCCCTGACCACTTGACCATCCTTCCTCTCTTTATAATAAGTGATATTCTTGTGAACTGGATTGTCTTTGTGAGGGTCGGGGGCAGATTTGACACAAAACACTGAATATGATTTTGACTGGAAGGGACTGAAGTTAGCAAAGGTAGGAAATGCTCAGCTGACCTGCAAGCAGTCTTAGACCAGCAAACTTGCACCTTACTCACAGGGATTCCACCTTCTGTTTTGGAATATCAGCTATGGCGGCCATAGTACTCGCACTTCCTGAGCAGGCTTGCCGTGGTAATTCTAGCTGTTAGTTCAGCTCAAGAGGGATTATACTGCTACAGCAGTAGCAGTTACTGATAGTAATTTACCTATAACAGAGACTCCCTTCTCCTCTTGCTGTGATTAATTTAAAGCCTTTTGCTGCTATAGATTTAGCATGGGTGGTTTCCCAAAAAAGAATCCATCTGTAATTGATTCTGTGGAAATGCAGCTGGATGCCAGGGCTGAAGAATGTAGACACAGGTTGGGTAGCATCTGAGACAGCATAAGAATATACGCGGCATGTAAGAATTCATAACAGCTGATATTAAGAGAATCAGAGGGGAAGCCATCTGCAATGTACAACAAATTTTCAGGATTTACAAAACCCAGGAACTATATATGCTATATTTTCTTGAGCACTATTTGCTATAGGGATATAGAGCATACCAGGGACAAGAACCACCCAAGAGGTTTTTAAATGAGAAATGTGCCCATCAGCCTCCAGCTAACACCCCTCCTCCAAATACGAGAGAAGACATGAATCAGTTCATGAAGCGTGTGCAGAGTCAGCACAGTGCTGAGTCTGCAGCAGGCACCCAGCCCCACCACACACCCTTCACATCTCAAGGATCAGCTGCAGAGCTTCAGTTCATATTGCACCAGGGCTGCACATTCCCCAGTCCTGTTCCCTGCGCTGGTCCGGCTGTCTGGGGCACCTCTGACACTACAGAGGAGGGGACAAGATTTGCCTCTTCTTGTAGATTTAGTGTAGTCAACCAAGACAGACACCTTCCTGGCTGGAAAGTTTGAAATTTTAGACAAATCAACTCTCCCCACTCCACCCCGCTGCCCCACGTGGATTTGCCAGAGCTGAAGAGAAAACAGAGAGAGACTCTCTGCAGAATAGCTATGATTATTGAATAAATAATGGAAATTATCACTGACACTCCCATTTTCTACCGCAAATGTATGTAGAATTACCAGTTCTACTGCAATGCTAACCAATATTTCTGGACTGACTGACAAAAAACAGCATTAGGACAGGAAGATCTCTAGTTTTGATTGTGGTGTTAAAAGATGAGGCAGTTATGAAGCAAAAGAAAACATTTATATTCTAGGCAAGAATTATCCTAATTCTAGATAATTAGGATAGAATAGATAGATATTCTAGGCAAGAATTATCCTTTACAGACCAAGGTCCCAATCCTGTAATCTAATTGGACTAGATAACCTCCTTAGGTCTCTTCCAACCCTAATCTTCTATCACCTCTAAGGATGGAGATTCCACCACCTCCCTAGGTAACCCATTCCAGTGCTTCACCACCTCCTAGTGAAAAAGTTTTTCCTAATATCCAACCTAGATCTTCCCCACTGCAGCTTGAGACCATTGCTTCTTGTTCTGTCATTTGCCACCACTGAGCACAGCCTAGCTCCATCCTCTTTGGAAGCCCCTTCAGGTAGCTGAAGGCTGCTATCAAATCCCCCCTCACTCTTCTCTTCTTCAGACTAAATAACCCCAGTTCTCTCAGCCTCTCCTCATAATATGTGCCCCAGCCCCTAATCATTTTTGTTGCCCTCTGCTGGACTCCAATTTGTCCACATCCTTCCTGTATGGGGGATGGGGGGCAAAACTGGACACAATACTCCAGATGTGGCCTCAGCAGTGCTGAATAGAAGGGAATCATCACTTCTTTCAATCTCCTGGCAATGCTCCTACTAATGCAGCCCAATATGCTGTTAGCCTTCTTGGCAACAAGGACACACTGTTGACTCATATCCAGCTTCTCATCCACTGTAAACCCCAGGTCCTTTTCTGCAGAACTGCCGTTTAGCCAGTTGGTCCCCAGCCTGTAGCAGTGCATGGAATTCTTACTTCCTAAGAGCAGGACTCTGCACTTGTCCTTGCTGAACCTCATCAGATTTCTTTTGGCCCAATTTTCCAATTTGTCTAGGTCACTCTGGACTCTATCCCTACCCTCCAGCATATCTACCTCTCCCCTCAGCTTAGTGTCATCCGCAAATTTGCTAAGGGTGCAATCTATCCCATCCTCCAGATCACTAATGAAGATATTGAACAAAACTAGCCCCAGGATTGACCCCTGGGGCACTCCACTTGAACTGGCTGGCAACTAGACATCGAGCCGTTGATCACTACCCGTTGAGCCCGATGATCTAGCCAGCTTTCTACCACCTTATAGTTCATTCATCCAATCCATATTTTTTTTTAACTTGCTGGCAAGAATACTGTGGGAGACCATATCAAAAGCTTTGCTAAAGTCAAGAGCGACAAAGAGTCCTGTGGCACCTTACAGACTAACAGAAGTATGGGAGCATACGCTTTTGTGGGTGAATACCCACTTCGTCAGACACATGTTTATGCTCCCATACTTCTGTTAGTCCATAAGGTGCCAGAGGACTCTTTGTTGCTTTTTACAGATCCAGACTAACACGGCTACCCCCTGATGCTAAAGTCAAGGTATATCATGCCCACTGCTTTCCCCATATCCACAGAGCCAGTTATCTCATCATAGAAGGCAATCAGGTTGGTCAGGCATAACTTGCCCTTGGTGAATCTACACAATAAACCTGTTTACCTTTGTAGTGCAGAGCACCGTCCATCCCAGTTCCCCCACAGATCTGACTGCAGGACTGGGAGACAATGCTAGGATTCTTTAAGGCCTGGATCCACTACAGCACTGAAGCATATCCTTAACTTTAAACTTGAGCACGGTTCCATTGACTTCATTGGGTGCTTAGATGGTTTGAGATGCAAAAGAGGATTTTCTCAAATTCAGGCCTTCACTGAAATACTTTATCCTGTTTTGTGTGCTTCTGCGTATAGTAAAATGTTTATGTTTGATAATGCAAGAAAATTCCAGGACTCAAAATTTGCTGAGTTACAGAAAAATGAACATGGCTCTGATAATCACCTTGCAAAAAAATACAGGATCGAGGCACACTGGTTAACCAGTGCAGAGGAAGCTTGCCTTGCTGCTACCTATGCTGTACTTGGTCCTATGCCGGCAAAGATTTATACACGAGTAGTCCCATTAAAGCCAATAAGTTTTTGCAGCATCTGGCTCCTCTTGCATGGATGAATAGAGGGCTTAATTCTTTGTCGCTGTCAATCTGGCACCATTCATGAGGATGCCCTCAGGAAATGAATGGTAAAAGAATATTTCTTCGGAACACATTTATAAAACTAAAATAAAATTCTTACTACAATAACTAACTAGCTAATAATTGAATGGTGCATTCCCATTTATTAAAAGAAATGATGAAGAGCATTAAATCCTAAAATGCCATCACCTGTGCTCATCTGAATCTCACTGTCTGGGGTAATTTCCAGGATCTATACCACTTTCAGCTTCTTTAATATGATTATATTTTTTCTTACTTTCTCAGACAATAGAAGAATTTCCCTGAAAAGAACAAATGTCTCCCTTTAAGTATACAAGAGTGCATGAACCTTGCTCCAAGGCATTGACAGAGACATGGGGAAGAATACAATATGTTTCAGCTATTTTCTACCATTAGATTTTTCCAAGTCTGTTTTTAAACAAGAAATATGAACAACTGCAGACTAACAGCATAGAGGGGAAAGCAAAACAATATAATATTGTCTGGCCATATAAAAAAGCCAAATGTAATTATAATTCTGAAAAGAATTCATCAGCAGTTAGGCATTCAGTCTATTTAGACTGTTAGAAGAATATGTTGCTGTGATGGAGTCCATTCACCACAGCAGCACCTCCTGTGGGCCATTCTAGGGATTAGCTCCGCCAGCTGGTGTGCCCTCTCCTGTGGTGCCTCTTCCATCATTTTCTTCACCTACAGACCTGTCTCAGTCCAGGAACCACTGTCCATATTTCCCTCTTCCAGGGTTCAGTCCATTAGTCCAGCCACTTCCCCAGTGCTAATAAGGGGGACCCATCCACTACTCCAGGACCTGGACCCATCCACTACTCCAGGTCCTGACTCAGGGACCCTGTAGATAGCAGTCTCCTGCTGTGTCTCTTTAGTTTCTCTCAATGCTGCTTCAATTCCCTGGGTCCCTTCCCCGTGACCTCCACATCCTTTTCACCCTTTCCTCAAGGTTTTCAGCTACCCAGTCCCAGCAGCCAGCCAGGAGCTCCCTCTTGCTCCCCCAGTCCCTGCCAGCAGCTGCTCTGTCCAAGGTACTACAGTTCCCTGAGCCTGCTAGGAACATAGTCCTAAATCCTTGAGCTCCCAGAAGCAACTGACCCTGCTCTGCTCTGCATCTCCTCTTATATGGGCCCATGGGGCCCAGATTAACTGCTTCCTGCAGCTCTTCTCTAATTGGCTGTGACATATATGGTTGACTGTGCATTGTGTGAAGTAGTACTACCGTTTCTTTGTCTTAAATCTGCTGCCTATTAATTTTGTTGGATGATCCCTGCATTATGCGAAAGGGAAATAACACTTCCCCATTGACTTTCTGTACATTAATCATGATTTTATAGATCTGGATCATATCCCCCCCCCCAACCCTGAGTCATCTCTTTTTTAAACTGAACAGTCCCAGTCTTCATACGGAAGCTGTTCCATACCCCTCATCATTTTCATTGCCCTTCTCTGTATCTTTCCAATTCTAATATATCTTTTTTTGAGATGAGGTGACTAGAACTGCATGCAGTATTCAAGTTGTATGTGTAACAGATTTATATATGGCATTAGGATATTTTCTGTTTTATTAGCTATCCCTTTCCTAGTGGTTCCTAAAATTGTTAGATTTTTTTGACTATCGCTGCATATTGAGTAGATGTTTTCAGAGAACTATCCACAATGACTCCAAGATCTTTCTTGAGTCATAACAGCTAATGTGGAACCCATTGTTTTGCATCTATAGTTGGGATTATTTTTTCCCCGTTTACATTACTCTGCATTTATCAACACTGAATTTCATCTACCATTTTGTTGCCCAGTCACCCAGTTTTGTGAGATCCTATTGTAACTCTTTGCAATCAGCTTTGGACTTAATTATCTTGAGTAATTTAGTATCATTTGCAAACTTTGCATCTTCACTGTGTACCTTCTTTTCCAAATAATCCAACTCGTCCCAGTACAGACCCTTAGGAGCTCCTGGTATTACCTCTTAGCATTGTGAAAACTGACCATTTATTCCTACCTAGTGTTTTCTATTTTTAACCAGTTAGTGGTCTATCAGGGGACCTTCCCTTTTATCATGACTGCTTACTTTGCTTATGAGCTTTTGATGTGGGACTTTGTCACAGGCTTTCTGAAAGTCCAAATATACAATAATCAACAGGCTTACCCTTATCCACATGCTTGTTACTGCCCTCAAAGTATTCTTATAGATTGGTTAGGCATGATTTCCCTTTACAAAAGCTGTGTTGACTCTTCCCTAACAGATCATGTTCATAAATGTATCTGATAATTCTCTTCTTTACTATAGGTTGAATCAATTTGCCTGGTACTGAAGTTAAGCTTCCTGGCATGCCTTACAGGGTATTTGTGTGTTTTCTGGTTAGCTACCGTTTGTAAAAGCAGGTGATGGGGTGGTGTCAGTGAAGAGATGCTCTGAAGCCCACACTTCTTACCTTGGGAACAGAGAAGAGGGAACATAGCTGGAAAGAAGGGAAGTCTCTCTAACCCCTTCAACTTGGATAATGGTGGTGGTGAGGATAGGAAGCTTCAGGGCATCTTTTCCTCTCTGTCACCCTGTGCAGTGTGAGAGGCTCTAGGCTGAGCCAGAGAAGGGAGAAGAGGGGAGGGATTCTCTTTCTTTCAACCCCTTGGGAGTGTAACCCTTATGGAGATGACCTGTAGAATTCAGTAATTTTAAAAACCTTTACAATTATTTTAACCTCCTACAGAATTAAAGGAACATCCACATTGGCTTTAATAGCTTTTTAATACCCCCACTCTAGAGAGCTACAGAATGGTTTTTATAAAGCTTAGTATTTTCCGTTGATTCTGTAGAGTTGTGGGTTTTTTTGTTTTTTTTACAGTAGTTTCTAAAGAATCCAGTTGAGTTTATCGCTATAAAATTCTCTAGGACTTTCCCCCTCAGGAATGGAGCTCTAAAGAATCCACAGGCCGTTCTCTTCTCTCCCTCAGGGATGGGGGAGCCACACTTGAGGATGGGAGAAGCAGGATGGGTGTGGAAGGGAGGGGAGCCTGTTGAGCCTCTTCACCAGGGAGTCACATGCATTAAATCCTATTAAGAGAATACTGCTAGAAAAACAGTTCACTCAGTATTTGTGCCTCCACCTGAACAAGAACCGAAAATGTGTCAGCCAGAGTTTGTTGTCCATGCTAGAAACAAGGCTCCACACACCATTTGAGACACAGCCCAGAACTTTTATCCAAGCCTCGGAAGTTTAGGGAAGAGAAAGAGGTGCAGATAAAACATTTTGGGTTCATCCCATCTTTAGTCCAGGATATGCTGTCTAGGGTCTTCTAGATTGTTCTGAAGGAGTCAGTGCTTTTGTCAGTACAACAGAGGAAACAAAACGCACTAAGCCTAGTAAAAGGTCAAGGTGGGAGAGTGTCTGACATCTCTCAAAGTTAGTATTTCCATTTAGTCACCTCTACTTCCTATTGAATAACAGGAAGATTTACTTTTTTGCCTTAATAGATTTTTGTGAGGTTGTGACTGTTGCAACACTCCAGGACTATTCTCCCGACTAAGGGTTTGGAACAGGTCCCATATGAGAAGAGATTAAAGAGACTAGGACTTTTCAGCTTGAAAAAGAGGAGACTAAGGCGGGATATGATAGAGGTATATAAAATCATGAGTGATGTGAAGAAAGTGAAGAAGGAAAAGTTATTTACTTGTTCCATAATATAAGAACTAGGGGCCACCAAATGAAATTAATGGGCAGCAGGTTTAAAACAAATAAAAGGAAATTCTTCACACAGCGCACAGTCAACCTGTGGAACTCCTGGCCTGAGGAGATTATGAAGGTTAGGTCTATAACAGGGTTTAAAAGAGAACTGGATAAACTCATGGAGGTTAAGTCCATTAACGCCTATTAGCCAGGATGAGTAAAGAATGGTGTCCCTAGACTCTGTTTGTCAGAGGGTGGAGATGGATGGCAAGAGAGAGATCACTTGATCATTACCTGTTAGGTTCACTCCCTCTGGAGCATCTGGCATTGACCACTGTCGGCAGACAGGATGCTGGGCTGGATGGATACTTGGTCTGCCCCAGTATGGCCATTCTTCTGTTGGAGTCAAAAGGGGTATCTCACAAGAAACACAAGGTCTCAAGTATACTTTGGTGTCTGTGCTTTGGAGAGCTAAAACAGTTATCCCTGACTGCTACAGTGACTGGAAGGTCTTAGGGCTCTGCTGCATGCTTCCCCTTTTCTACAATCCAGCTACACCTCAGCTTTTTCTCTTCATTCTTGTGTCTTTGTGGTTGACTCTCATGATTCTCTCTCTCCAGACTTCCTCTACCTTTTATGCCATATGTCAGACATTTCTATCTTCTGTGAACATTGTTTCATTTTATTTTTTCTTCTAAAGTTCAGTTTCCTTCCTTTTCCATTCAATTTTCCCCTGTTCTTCTTTTTCACTCCTATGCTTCTATTCTCTCTTCCCTATTTTCATTAATGTATGTTCACTAATTTCTTCCTTCCCCTTCCTATGACCACCATTCCTCTGCAGCTCCTCTTCTTCCTGCTTCTATTTCAGTCCACTCCCTTCTTTCTGAGTGTCCCACTTACTAGTAGTTTTGGGAAATGTTATAGTGAAAATACTTTAGGCAAAAGCTTTAGGGCTAGATTGTCAAAAGAGTTCAGCTCCCCATAAGAACAACAGGAGATGCTGGACACTGAGTACTTCTGAAAATCTGGTCACTTCACTTAAATGAGAAACAAGCATGCCTGAAAATGTGGCCCCAATTGTGGATATAGCGCACCCTTGAAAACGTGACCTCAATACCATGTTTACAAGTAAAGTCCCTCCCTCTCCACCCCACCCCCCAGAAGACTATGGAAAGTAGTGATGGAGAAAAAAACCTTGAAGGATGATTAGGAGTCAGGGTGCTGATTTATGTTACTTAGCACTTACAGCATACATTGATTTTCATCTTCAATAATTTGCAAATGTTAATTAACCCCTGAAAATGATAATGTAAATACATGGAGTGCACATGAAACACAGAACACTGGTGTTTACAGGCCTGGAGAGTGCAGAGGTCCTCATTTAAATAAGAACTATTTAGACATCCCTGGATGGAAAACTGAAAGGGAGAAATTTTTAAATCGTGACTTCTGTAACAGAGAATTTATTTACAAGGTTTTGCCATTTTAATCATGCTAAGAAAATAATTTTGATTAAAAAGGGACTATGAAATAAAAGTTTTTCCATTTCTCATGATTAAGCAGCTTTCTACAGTGGTTCAAAACTGAATTGTGTGAGGAAGGATGGAGAAAGTGAGATGAGCTGATTAAGAACAAATCATTTCTCTCTCTCAGGTACTTATATGGCCCCCATTACCATAGTATCTGAGCAGCTCCTGTGAAGTGCTGTCTTCACCACATCACAGATGAAGAATTAAGGTAGAGACTCTAGAGAGAAGCAAAATGACTTGCCGAAGGTCCCACAGAAAGTCTATGGCAGAGCAGGGAATAGAACCCAGGTCTTCAAGTCCCAGGTAAGTCCCTAACCCCTAGGCCACCCTTCCTGTCTATAACATACTGTAACGCATAGCTTACACTGCCACACAGCCCAGCTGAGTACCATCATCTTGCATAACCGATGCAATATTAGTAAGTCTGTTTGTCTTTAATATTAGAAATATTAGTAAATAAACTGGCAATGCAAACAATGGAGAAACGAACATTGAATTCAAAGCACTGATTCCACTACTAATACTGTAAATGGAGAGTGAGGCCAGAGGGATAAACTTTCAGGACCTTGAGAAAAATCTTATTTGTCATTCATAGTTAATATGTTTTTTTAAAAAGATATACAAATGGCAACTTCCTATTCAAATTTTCATTTTGCATTGTAAAAATGTCACTAATCAATAGACTAGATTATAGAATATGGTTAAAAACATACCTGTGTCTGGTTGTTATTATCGTCATCATCAATTCCCTAGGTCAAATATATGCCAGTGCTGCCTAGAATAAAATGCAAAGACAGCCCCTGTCCCAGAAAGCATACAGTCTTAATTTCAGATGTCACAACAAGTAAGGGTCATAAACAGACAAAGGGTTTAAAGGTTAATGTCAAAAAGAAGAAAATATGACGAGTGGAGATAGGAGATAATCATGGCATTGAAAAGTGATTTGTTCACTGAAACAGAAGAAGAAGAAGTAGATTTTAGAATTGCCCACCTTTTGTGAAGCACTTTGAGAACAATGGGTGAAGAATGCTGAAAGTGAAATATTACTATTAACTAAATCTATTACTAAAGTGACATTTTAATTAATATTTTACCCTATTTCAATTATTGTAGCATTGTAGTATTTCTTGTAGTGTTTCTCAGGTGAGAAGAAAGGGCAACAGCAAAAATACGGGCTGCCAACCTGCTGCTTGGCATCCAACAGAAGTAAAAGCTAGATGGATTCCAATCTGGGATGTGAGATGATACATAAGGTATTAGAAGATAAAAGCCATAATTTGCTTAAATTGGCAACTCTTTGGGGAAAGGGACAGGTTTTTGTTGTGGTTTTTTTCCTCCTGCATTTCTACAGTACCTAGCACAATGGGGGTCCTAATCCATGACTGAAGGGCTTACAACACACAAAAACGCAATTGTAGTTGCAACATATTCCTTATGAATCCTGTTCACAAACTAATAAGAAAAAAAGTAAAACCACCACCACACATTTTTGGCTAGTGTTCTTTCTTGTGAATAGTAGAACAGATTGTCTGACAAGACAGTACATGAAATACTGCTTAGTACATAACGTTAGTGACACGTACCCACATAAAACATCACCCCACTCTGTGTATTAATTTATTGACTATAGCACTTTGAGGCAGAGTGTATGGAGGAGGGGAAAAATACCAATACATCAGTTCTAATTCTACATTATAACATTAATTTAAATAATTTGATCTCTGATATTAGTTTGTAAATAACATAGCACTTACAGCAAGCTTCTGACTGAAGGTGACTACAAATCATTATTGCAAGGATAATGCAGAGTAAAGATCATTGGTCAGACTACAATAAATAGGCATGGACCTTAAGAAACCCTGTATAAGCCCCTCAAGCCATTACAAAAAAAAATCCCATTTGCTTTCAATATAATGCTATAACTCTCAAAAATAAATGTATGGGGATATCCTGTGTACAATTAATATGCTGAATAGGGTTCTTGTAAGTAGGCACCTTCCCCGCTTGCTCTGCAAACACAGTCCACACATTACATAAAGTCCAAGAGCATCTCTTTCCTGAGGGGTTGGCTTTATCAATAAAGAAAACAGCAACATTATATATAAATAAGTTTAAACTTTCTCCCAAAGCTCAGCTGTTTCAAGGTTTCCTTCTACAAGATTGCTCAGCTGACGCTCAGAGCACGCCTATACTACAAAATTAAGCCGATGTAACTTACATCGGCATACAGTTGCTGCAGTAATTATATTGTTTGTGTGTGTCTACACTTGGTTCCTCGTATTGGTGGTGCGCATCCTCACCAGGAGTGCTTGTATTGACTGGGGCATTGTGGGATGCCTTCTGAAAGCCAGTAACAGTTGATGTAAGCAATGCAGTGTCTACACAGACACTGCATCGACTTAACGACACCAACATTGACTGTACTCCTCTCGCGTGGAGGTGGAGTTAAGTAGGTATAGCAAGGCAGTTACATCGGTGGGAGTAAAATTTTAGTGTAGAGATTTACACAGTTAGTTCAATGTAAGCTGTCTTGCATCGACCTTGCTCTATAGTGTAGACCAGGCCTAACCCTATCTTCCTAGAGTGCCACTCCCACCTCCCTTATTTGCAGATAGATTACCAAATAATTTGCCTCTGCATAACATACATAGCCTCCACAGGCGCTGACTCTGTGGGTGTTCCAGGGCTGGAGCACCCACGGGGAAAAAAATCATGAGTGCTCAGCACCCACTAGTGGCCTTGTCAATCGGCTCCTCACTCTCCCTCCCAGTATCTCCCGCCCACTACAACCAGCTGTTCAGCAGGAGGCAGGAGGCACTGGGGGAGAGGGGATGGAGTAGGGGCAGGAAGAGGCAGGTTAGGGTCAGGCCTTGGGGGGAAGGGGTGGAGTGGGGACGAGGCATGGGGCGGACTACAAAGGAGAAGTGTTTCAAGAAAACATTGCTGCCCTTCTACAGTTCTATAGTTCTATAGAAATTACTTAAAGCCTACAGAATTTAATATACCATGATAATCTTTCCTAAATAATGTTTAACTATCTCTCAATCTATCTTACAGAATTCTATAGCAGGAATATAACAATTAACAACTGTAGGATTGTAAAAAAAATATAATGTACTGGATTTTCAGAATGGTCCTTGGACGCATAAACGGGAATCTTGAGTAGGAGTAGAGAGGTTATTTTACTTCTGTATTTGGAATTGATGCAACCGCTGCTGAAATATGGGGTCCAGTTCTAGTTCCCACAATTCAAGAAAGATGTTGATAAACTGGAGAAGGTTCAGAGAAGTGCCACAAGAATGATTAAAAGGTTAGAAAACCTGCTTTACAGTGGTAGAATCAAGGAGCTCAATCTATTTAGTTTAGCAAAAGAGCAGTTTAAGAGGTGACTGGATTACATTCTATAAGTACTTACCTGGGGAACAAATATTTAATAATGGGATCTTCAGTCTAGCAGAGAAAGGTATAAAAACAATCAAATGACTGGAAGTTGAAGCGAGACAAATTCAGACTGGAAGTAAGGTGTAAATATTTAACAGTGAATGTAATTAACCACTGGAACAGCCTATCAGTGATCAGGGTGGATTCTCCATCACTGACCATTTTTAAATCAAGATTGGATGTTTTTCTAATATATATGCTCTAGGAATTATTTTGGTGAAATTCTGTGGCCTGTGTTATACAGGACATTAGATTAGATGATCACAAGCATCCCACCTGGCCTTGGAATCTCTGGATCTATGGACATAATCAGTATCTGCATGTACTTGAATGGGCCAGACTTTGGATGAATATCAGCAGAAACCAAATAATAGCTTTTGTAGAACCTGGGACTGTTTAGGTAAAAAAATCAATACAAACCAAAAACGGAGGGCCTTAAATATAGCACAGAATGACATCCCTGCTGCAGAATACTATTGGCTGATTTTACAATTGTATAGAAAAGTTATCGCTCTATAGTAAAAATTCTATAAATCTCTTCCATAAGTCTCAGATTAGTATTAACCAGCGATGGACGTCATTAGAACATATGAGAGATAATGCCAAGAGGTAGAGTAATTCAGTTGCAAATTTACAAATTGACCTGAGCTGCTTCTCACTCCCATTTCTTTCTCTCTTTCTTTACCAGTTAAAACCCAAAAACAAACCCAAACCCTTTTGTCCTGCCTTTAGAAAATAACCCAGCAATTTATAAAATCAACATGGTGGTATAGATTTTTGAAGACAGTAGAGTAAATGTAAGCACTGAGTGATGGTGAGAAGTTTGGAAAATTTAGAACTCATTCAAACGCTGGTGGCTTGAAATGTTCCATTAAAACTAAATGTGTTCAAGGTTTGAGTTCTTCTTATAGTGATAGCACATTAGTGAAAGAGACCAATGGATTCCTAGAATCTCCTGGCATTTGTCAAACCTGACAATCACCAAAATCAGTACTTTGATTGGGGCTTCTAACTGTGTTTTTTTTGTTGTTGTTGTTTTTTAAGAACAAAGAACAGGAGTCATACTTTGTGATGCAGAGCAGAGAGCTGAACTGGCAATATGCCAGCAGCCCAAATGCAGCAGATAATTTATATGCAAATTGACAGAAATACTGTTAGGAGATATAAATGAACACCTCTACAATATTTGCTTGTATGGTCCACTTCCTTGACAGATAAGTAGAACTTTGTTTTGGTTCACCAGTCAAATAATATCCACACACCCTGCAACTGATTAACTTTGTTCTCCATCTTTAGTTACAAAGACAATGTGGCCAGAGGCCATGTTTTGTGATTCTGTAGGATGCAACTCTCCATAGTCTCTCAGTTGGACACACCTCCTTCCCCATGGCATGTGTACAAGACAATCTTTGATATGAAGATGTCTTGAGACAGCAAGTGAACAACACTTTTAAAATCAACAGTGTAAATCTCTCATGCTCTGCCCTGGGGATTTAATAGCTTCCACAGTTATTGCTCTGTCCGAAAAACATTGCTAAGTTTTTAATGATCTGAAAAACATGAATATTTTTAGTCAAGACTATTTCACACCACTACACTTTAACTTTTTGTAGTCGTGTGCCCAGATGTGAAATTTTGTCTATGTTGTTTCAAAAAGTTATCTATGTTAAAAAAAGTTTCACGTGTTGAAAAGAATAAAAGAATTTGTTGGAAAAAGAAATCCCTTATTTTCACTCAAAAGCAGACCCATTATCTGTTTAAAATCCAAGATTTTTTTCAAAATAGGACTAATTTTCATGTAACTGAAGTGCATAAACCTCCTCAAACTTTGAAGTTTTCCAGTTCACTTGCAAACATTTTGCATAACTCTAATGCAAAGGAATACACTTGTCTCCAATCTAGATGCTCCTACTTCATTTTTACCAGATTCGTCCACCTTTTGTAGCAATAAGAAATGTAGGGCTAGAAGAGACTTCCGATGTCATGTGTGATAACTAGTGAAATGGGCATAAAGCGAGGTACTGTAAATACATTAGTAAATCAGCTCTTATTTCTGTATTATGTAATTTTCTTGAATCTCTCATCATAAACGAAAGTCCAATGTTTTGAACAGTGTTTGTCCTTAACTGTTTAAGACTTAATTATAAGTAGGTGGAAATTTAGATACCACAGTTATGAGTGTGATAAGAATCTACATAGAGAGCCCAAATAGAAACGTGTAATCTTATTTTCTGTGTCTGAAGAGTTTCAAAGTTGTGTAGCTTTTTGATTCTTGCCAGTTTGTGCATAACAAAACTGTCTTGAGAAAGAAACCTCTTCTTCTGTCTATAGACCAGTTTTGGAAACTTAAAAGTAGATAAAGTATAAAGTATAAAAAAAACTTCTAAAGCAGAGGCATGTTGAAACTAGCTGTGAGTGGATAACTTTGCACTGACATTTGATTTCTAAGTGTAAATTTAGACGGTCTCTCTTCACTAGTTTAGGGTTTGGTGGCTGATTCCATCTTTAGCATCTGAATGTAATAAGGATCAACAGTTTTTAGACATTAACTCACAGCTGAAAATAGGGCAGTTGGTTGAGTACTATATTAAATTCAAATTGATCTAAGCAAGGAAGCGCCATACTAACTGTTGCCAAAGCTAGAAAGGAATCACTGTTTCCTGTGATCTAAGATTGAGAAAAGATGATGGTATCTGTGGTGACTTCAGATTTTTTTAACCCAAAACAAGCTCTGGTTTTGTGAAGTCAGTGCAAATCTGCACACAGAGCAGCAACAAAAGAAGGCTCCTATGGAGAGCTGGGTCATCCAAAAAGTTATTGTAGAGAACATTTTACTCTCTTTGCATTTGCAAAACTTCTGCAGAATTGAAGTAACCCTACAAAATTTTGAAATATTTTCCTCACACCACACCCATGATGTTCTCCACAGTCTCTAGATATCTGTGAAAAACCTAAATGCCACTTTACTCACATAATATCTCCAGCTGCACCAGGGGAAAAATGCGCCAGACAGTGGAACTTGCTACACCTGTACAACAGGTGTAAACAATTCTTCCTTCCCTCTCCCCCTCCTCCCCATCAGTGCAGACAGGGCTCCATCCAGACACTCTCCTCTCCCTCCAGCTGCTATTGCTGCAGACAGATCTAGTTTCTTTCTGTGCAGGATAGAGAACTACTTCCTGGGCTTGCTTTCCTCTCAGCTCACCTATGCTGAAGCAACCATGGTTTGGCCTATATTGTTTGGTGGGACTGAATTTATTTCAGGCAGCATTCACAATGCCTGATACTTGAAAATCTAGCAAGCGAATTTACCTTTCCCAAATGGGAAGTCCTGGATAGAACACAGTCAAGCATTCTGGGGATCCACCATTTCTGAAACATGATGTACCGATCTAAAGTTTCTTTACCTCCTCAGATTTCCCAGAAGAAATATTGGTCAGGGTCTTGAACTTTTAAAAATACCGCAATCTGCTGTATATCAGTTTATGCTTTGCACATCACTTAGCTAGGAACATCAGTATTCCTTCTCTCAAACACCACAGGATACATGTAACCATTTTGATTACTGGCGGACAGATAATCATGAAAATGGTGATGACTCACATTTCATCCTCTGCCCTCCCTTCCCTCTGCCTAGAGACAGAGCCATTCCTCAGATGTGACACCCATTTATCACTAAAAAGCAACAAAGAGTCCTGTGGCACCTGATAGACTAACAGACGTATTGGAGCATAAGCTTTTGTGGGTATTCACGAAAGCTTATGCTCCAGTACGTCTGTTAGTCTATAAGATGCCACAGGACTCTCTGTCACTTTTTACAGATCCAGACTAACACGGCTACCCCTCTGATACTTGACACCATTGATCACTGATTCTGGGATAGAGATGGCCAACTTAAGTCTTGAAATTCACTCTAATAATAATTGTTGGCAAAAGCATTTAAAAAAAATCTCATGGCAAACAGAGATGGGTGATGGGCTATTTCTTTGGAGGGAAAAATTCCTGGATTTCTCTCTTTATAGTTTTTCTCTTTAGTAATTATGGAAACGTAAAGTTATGGGTTAAGATTTCCATCTCTTGATAATACATCTAGAATAAATAGATTAAAAGCATAATTTGTTTCTTAAAATACAGAATTTGTAATGGTTTTAAAATGGAGCATTTTGACTAACCTGGTTTATGAGAAACAGGCCACTCCTTTGCACCCCTCCCTCTTTTCATAATCTATTTTTTTTATTTCTCTGTTCCTCTCACTTCTGCTCATCCACTCTTTCCTGCCATTCTTGACTGGAACAACCATGGCTATTATAATCCTGGAGAACTTTAAAGCTAAGGCTCACTGTACACACCACATGCAAGATATGAAATTTACCCTTTTGCCCTTGCTTTTTGTAACCCTCCTATAGTGTGACATTCACGGGACTGAGACGGGCACAGGAATACAGCTCTCCAGCTGGCATCACTCATTTATCTTCCTGATGATCAGTGGACTGTCACGGTCTGGGATTCAGTGTCATTGCTTTTGGGAGGCAGACCGATTCCCCATTTGCCAGTGGCTAAGGAGAATAAAAGTAGGCAACCATGGGCCAATGAATTTCTCTAGTTTTACTCCTTTCCCCTCATAAATAAAGCTCAAGGATTTGAACCTGCTGAACACTGATGTGGAGAATCTTGTGGCCTGATTCAGAAGTTCTGAGCACCCATAAATCCTGTGGAAGTCAACAGGAACTGAGGCTGCCCAGCATCTTAGAAATCAAGCTCTTGGGGACCTTCTCCTCAAAGTACCAATGCATCACCTAGAACATTGTCACTGACAAGTACGCCAACATTTTTATGGCTGACTTGGAACAACACTTCCTCAGCTCTTGTCCCCTAATGCCCATACTCTACTTGCGCTACATTGATGACATCTGCATCATCTGAACACATGGAAAAGCAGCCCTTGAGGAATTCCACCTTAATTTCAACAATTTCCATCCCATCATCAACCTCAGCCTGGACCAGTCCACACAAGAGATCCACTTCCTGGACACTACAGGGCTAATAAGCGATGGTCACATAAACACCACCCTATACCGGAAACCTACTGACTGCTATACTTACCTACATGCCTCCAGCTTTGATCAGACCACATCACATGATCCATTGTCTACAGCCAACCTCTAAGATACAACCGCATTTGCTCCAATCCCTCAGACGGAGACAAACACCTACAAAATCTCTATCAAGCGTTCTTAAAACTACAATACCCACCTGCTGAAGTGAAGAAACAGATTGACAGAGCCAGAAGAGTACCCAGAAGTCACCTACTCCAAGACAGGCCCAACAAAGAAAGTAACAGAATACCACTAGCCGTCACCGTCAGCCCTTAACTAAAACCTCTCCAGCGCATCATCAAGGATCTACAACCTATCCTGAAGGATGATCCCTCACTCTCACAGATCTTGGGAAACAGGCCAGTCCTCGCTTATAGACAGCCCCCCAAACTGAAGCAAATACTCACCAGCAACCACACTACACAACAAAAACATTAACCTTGCAACAAAGCCCATTGCCAACTCTGTCCACATATCTATTCAAGGGACACCATCATAGGACCTAATCACATCAGTTACACCATCAGAGGCTTGTTCACCTGAACATCTACCAATGTGATATGTGCCATCATGTTCCAGCAATGCCCCTCTGCCATGTACATTGGCCAAACCAGGCAGTCTCTACGTAAAAGAATAAATGGACACAAATCAGACGTCAAGAATTATATCATTCAAAAACCAGTCAGAGAACACTTAAACCTCCACAGCAACTCAATTACAGACCCAAAAGTCGCAATTCTCCACCAAAAAAAACTTCAAAAACAGACTCCAACAAGAAACTGCAGAACTGGAATTAATTTGCAAACTGGACACCATTAAATTAGCCTTGAATAAAGAGTGGGAGTGGATGGGTCATTACACAAAGTAAAAACTATTTCCTCTTGCTAATTTTCCCCCCTACTGTTACTCACACCTTCTTGTCAATGGGTGGAAATAACCCATTCTGATTATCACTATAAAAGTTTTTTTTTCTCCTGCTGATAATAGCCCATCTGAATAGATTAGTCTCGTTAGAGTTGGTATGGCAACACCCATTTTTTCATGTTCTCTGTGAAAATATATATCTTCCTACTATATTTTCCACCGCATGCGTCCGATGAAGTGGGTTTTAGCCCACGAAAGCTTATGCCCAAATAAATTTGTTAGTCTCTAAGGTGCCACAAGTAGTCCTCATTCTTTTTGCTGATACAGACTAACACAGCTACTGCTCTGAAATCTGTTTACTCTGTAGACCCTGATACTGGGAATAGTATATTGTTGCTTTTAGCATTCTGCCTCCATGTGTATACTTGACCAGGACATCAAGCTGGGAGAAAATTCAACAGTCAGCAAAATAACAGAACATTTGTTTCCCGAAGAGTTTATTCATACAGACAGTCAGTTCAGGGATGGAACAATGTTCAGATGGTTCCAAAGCAAATTCAAAATGTGGCCTTCACTGCATATCTCTAGACTGCTCCCTTCCCACATTCTGCTACTCACCCAAATCCTAACCCACACAAAAAGCTTTCCATACCCAATTCACCCCAGCCCCTGATGGCTCTGTCTGTTTTCTCACCATCCCACAATTCAAACACCTTGTGGGTCTACCTCTCCCTTCACCTTGAAACCTGACTCTTTCCAGCAGCAGAAACTCCTGCAGGGCCCACTAGATTCCTGGGCTCCCAACTGCTGCTGTATCAGGACTCCTACCTACACCCATGATTCAGCTCGGTTTCCAAATGAGCAGGAACCTCTGTCTGGGATTCTAGCTCCATTCTGCACCATTTTCATGGCACTGTAAGTCAGTGGCGGAAATAAGACCAGTTCCTATGGCATCTACATTACCTCGGAAAAGAGTAGTTAACAGTCACTAAAGCAAGGTGAAACTCAGCAATTTTGCCTCCTCTACCAACTTTTTGCCCTTTTTGCTCTGTGTTTCTACCCACAGTGTTTCACTTTGAGTTCTGCACTTCAACGAACCTAGAAGCTCAAGGCAAAAATAAACTGAAACTGCCAATTTTTGTCTATTGTAGTTTCAGATGGTTGAAGTCACGCTGAGCATGGTTTCCACTCAAAATTGATCACCCAGGTTGTCTGAAAAAATCTCAGCAAATGTCACATTTCAAGCCAACTTGTGTTGATTTACAATTTTGGATGGTAACTGTAAAACTCAACCCAAAACTACCAAGTTTCATGGGCTTTACCTCTCCTGTTTGATCAGGGTTGTATTAAACTTGAACCTCACAGTAAAACTCAGGAGGTGCAAGGCTATGACAGTCAAAACCAGAAAAAAACAAAAACACTCTCCCCCCCAATAAATGCAAACTGCACTTTATTTTGCATTTGTAATGAGATCTGAAGTCAGGTAAGCTTTATAGGGTGCGGAGTTTTCTTATAAAGTTTCACACATCACAACTTGCAATTGGAAACTTTTAAATACAGCAATATTCTCCTTTCCCCCCAATGCTGTATTTAATAAAAGAGTATATTAGGAATCTACCATTGCTAAATAGTCCTTGACTTCTCTTTCATCTGCCCGTCGGCAGCCTGAAAACTAATTGGTTTAGTTCATTTCAGTGTTAAGTTCCCTCTTCTGGCCCTGGATTTGCCTTTTGTGTGCCCTGTATTTTACCACTGCTGAGACTAGAGCTAGTATCCTCACAAAGTGCAAGCAGCAACCTGTCATGTGAAGAAAGCAAGCCTGCCCCATGCCAACCCTGTGGACACTGTGCACTAAGTACTTCTCAGCAGGAAGTTGCATTTTGCATGGTGTCACAGCTGAATCTGACATCAGTATGTTCTATAAGTATTACTTCTGAAATTGGAAATTTCAGATCAGAAAACTGCCCTTCTCACCACCATCTCCTCCCTCCCTCCCAACCTCTCTTAGCTTAACTCTAACTGTTCGTTAAGTCAGGCTTAGATAATGAGTTCTTCATCAGTTCCTCTAAAGTGGAAAAATCTTCCATGCAGCAGGGGCCGGGCGGGCGGGGGAACAGACAACAAAATTGCAGGTGGCAGGCACCCTGATGTGTTTACGAAGCAGGAGTGCTGTATCTGAAGAGTGTTTATACTTATTTTCATTCAATAAACCTAAGTAAACAAATTTTCAGCTGGTGAAGGACTTCACCCTGGGAGGTTTAGGTCTTTTAATACAACAAGCAGGCCAAGTTCATTGTATGCAAGTTCTTCTCATCTATCACTTCATCTGTTTCTTGAGATACCAAACTCTGAGTGCTGTGTGTCTGGAGAGACAATGTGTCTGATATGGATTTTTGGTGTGTGAACACAAAGTCATCTAGGAAGTTACTGTAGGAACTGAACAATTTCATTGGACTAATTTTTTTTTTTATATCTGAAAGTCAGGATGCAAACTAGGCTCCTGCCTAAGAAATGTGTATCTGAACTTGCTAAGAGGAGAAACATCCATATCAGCTTATTTATCTGCATAAACCTTCTGACTTCAAAATGTTTTTGTCTCAAGTACTGGGATAATTTATTTTAAAGAGATTATTGTAGCTCTTTACTGATGTTTTGGACATCATATATAATAAACCAGCTGATTTTTTTGCAGCAATTTTAACTTTTAGCCTGATGGATGATGCACAGAAGCAGCAGTGTTATCAAGGTTACTGTGTTTCTTTTGACATTATAAGCAGACTGCAATATAATGGGATACTATCTGTTTTTCTCAGTTTGGGATCAATTGACTTTCTCTTCATGAATAAGATAAAAATTTATTTAGAGCAGTGGTTTTCAACCTGTGGTCCACAGATCCCAGGGTCCACAGACTATGTCTAAGATTTCCAAAGAGATGCGCACCTCCATTCAAATTTTTTTTAGGGGGGGTCACAAATGAAAAAAGGTTGAAAACCACTAATTTAGAGACACTGCAAATATAATGTAATTTGAAGAGAAAGGCATTGTGCTATCATTTATGGAAAAAGTCCTACCGACTCTTATATCATTTTATATTAAATGATAACTTTGCCAACAGAATTAGTAGTGTTTATGTTAATAATAAATTAGTCTAAGTGTAAATGAAAGGTTATCTGTTAAAATAAGGCAGTGTAGTTGAAAATACACATATGCATGTACGTGTGTGTGTACCTACTGACAATGTACAATTCATGAAATAAACCACAGCATAAAATTACTTTTAGTTTTAATCCTCTTATTTTTCTCTATTTGATACTTTCCCCCGTCCTCCCATCCCTCAATATTAATCCCAATATTTCCCCAGAAAATTGTACAGTTAATTTTTTCACCAATATTCACCCAAGTTTTTCAATTTTTGTAATAAACACAGAAAAATTCTCCCAAAATTTTAAACAATGTAAACGAAAAATGAAGGGACTTGATTATATTCTATGTACTAGTTTGATGCTTTTAATTATGTAGTTTTTAGAATCATTTCTATAGAATCCTCATTAATGTCTATTGTTTCATCCCTGTTTAATTCTACAGAACCTGTCCAACATAAAATTGCAGTCAGTGAACATACAACCAGTCATTGTAGATGCAAAAAACATATTCCATATATTCCACCAGACCTCCAGTTGGGATGATATAAAGTAACTACAATGTGCCCTAGAAGTGAGCTCAAGGATGGGAAGGGATTTAAAAAAAAAAGGAAATTGTACACCAAACACAAAAGGGGAGATTGTCAAAAGCTTTTTGTCCTATGAGTGCAGAGGTGTTAACTGTCCATTTAATCTAGAATGGTTTCTTACAGCATAACTCCTTATGCTAAACAATTTGTTCCACCTTGTATTTAGCTGTGACACTTCTCTGAGTACCTCTCCCAGACCTGAAGAAGAGCTCTGTGCAAGCCTGAAAGCTTGTCTCTTCCACCAACAGAAGTTGGTATAATAAAAGATATTACTTCATCTACCTTCTTTCTAACTTCCCCTCCCAAAAACAGTTAAGCACCCAACTCCCACTGAAAAAGTCAATGGGAGTTGAGGGTCTCGACCCCTATTTGTACATTGGAAAATCCCCCAACAAAAGCATTATAATTACCATGAGAACAATATTACAGTCAAGGAAAAAGGAGGAGGATGTTGAAAATAAGTTGAGATAAAAATAATATAAGTGTAGATAGAGACCCTGAACATACTGAAAGGTCTAATCCAGGAACATTGTCAGAAAAGTGATTTGTTGATTTGCTATTTTAAATAATCCTGTACCATGCTGAGTGATCTCTGTAAGGATTTTATTTCTTACAGACTCCTTGTGTTACTGTTCATTAGTGAGATGTGAAATTATATCTAGGTACTTATATGCCCCCAATAATTGTATTATCTTTACATCTCCAAAGATGTTACATTACAAACAATACTTCACGTGAAGCCATCCAGTAGCTCCAAGGACTTACATACTGAGACATAAAGATGTACTGATCTGGATTTGCAAAGCAACACAGAGGAATTGGAGAAGAACTCGGAAGGGCTTGATTATATTTCAATCACCAGAAAAGGAAATGTACACCAAAGGAAGGAATGATGATAGTGGAACATTAGTTGGGATTGATGACCTGAGACTATGAAGGTGGCTGATTAAGTTGTACTCCCCCCATCCCTGCCTTCGTATTAGGTCAAATCCTGGCCCTCTAATGTGGAAGGAGTTTATTGGGGGGAGGGTCAATTAGCCTTTAAGATTCACATTACTTGTATCTGGAGTGACACAACCAGCCTTGGAAGTGGTCAGGCCCAATTTAGAAAGGGACTTAGGACTCCATGTGCACATTGTGGCTAGGACCAAGAGAGCTTTTCAGAGGTTGGAGACATCATTTCTCTTAGGCCCCTGGCCACCCAAGTGCACACAGCATGGATTTGCTAGAGACTCTGAGCCCCACTGGAAGGTGTTCTTTGGAGAGATAAAGAGCCCTACCCCACAGATCATGAGCCCCTTCCTCAGGCTCTGCACAGGTTAATCAGACTTCCATAGAGGAGAGAGATCCAGGGGAAATCTTTTTGCTCATGCTCACAGACTTTCCCAAGATGACAGCTCTACAGAACTATCAGCTAGGACTGTCTTCTCTAAGAGTTGCACTGACTCACTTTGGAGACCTGGTCGACTTTATATCAAGGATCTAGACAGGCTAGAATATGGACCATAGATATCAGTGGGACTAAACACAAAGTTAAAAATAACATAAGATAACAAAAATGGAGAACATCGCTATTTGTTCATTCTTGGTAATGTTTTAGATTCTCATTTTCCCAGAAACATTTAAGGGCGGGAAAGGCTTTTGCATCATTGGAATAAATATCATAATTAAATTCTTTGCTTGTTGGGTCTTTACTGAATTGTTTTCTTAGAATGTCATATCTGACTTTTATTTATAAATCAAGGAACCTTCATCTGTGTCATAAGACACATTCCAGTGGGGCTCAAAGTCTTTAGCAGATCCGTGCCGTGTGCACTTTCTCCTGGTGGTTTTACATTTACGCTCATTGACACTCGGTACGAATTATAAACAAAACTCTGCTTTCAGTTCTACCCATGCAATTCCCCTTGACTTCACTGGATGTTCAGTGGACTTCAATAATAATTGTGTGCACATGTACAAGGGAAGAAATGGGCCCTGCATGTTGAATAATATTACATTGCAAAATATATATGAAGGCCAAGAAATATTGAAAAAAATAGTATAAACTTAAAAACTGAATATGTAGCAAAATAATTACAAATTTGAGCTGAGCTTCTCCAGAATAATATAAAAGGCACATTTCAGATAAGGAGGAAAAAATCCTAACATGTTCCTTATTTACCATAACATTGGTCTCTACTACTTTACTCATGCACTACCCAAGTCATGTACAAGTTAAAAACCTAATAGTGTAAATGAGGCAGTGGATTTGGATGTCTCCGATAAAGAAGTGATATTGGTGTACTGCAGCCATTAAGCAAAGGTCAAGTTTCGGTCTGCAACTTGCAAAGTCATCTGCATTTATACCTCTGATTTACAGAGCTATGAATCTTGTACAACTAGAGTTAAACCACAAGAAGCGGGGGGGGGGGGGAGAAAATGATCAGCAAAATCTTACCTAGTAGATATATCTTAGACACTACAGTAACTGTGGTAGTTTAAGGATATAAATTACTTGAAGCAAAAGGTGTGGGGGGGAAGAGAGACAGACAATGATCCTCCTATAATTTTCAATCAGATCTACCAACACATGATTACTGCCAGGTGTATTAGCAAACAACCACTAAGCAAAACATTGCTTTGTGTATTTTCTCCAAGTTCCCTGACTTTATTTTACTTATTGTTCATGATAATTTCTATATATCGACTTAATATTTTGCCTCTTTATAAGTATATCTATTTGGAAGGAGAATACTCCTATTTCGAATGATCAAACTACCAGTAAGCCTCCTTTGCTCTTTATATTTTGCTGATGAATGCTCATTAGCTTGCAATTATGAGTGTATATACAGAAGTTCTAAGGGATGGGATTCATACAGGGAGCTTGGTGTTTGTGTTTGGTTTTTCCACTAAGTTGGAACTTCTCTGATGATTTTCACACTTAAATAGCAGAACAGATTTTTTGAATCATTTTTCTTCATCCTGGTTGAAACCCCCCTGTTCCCTGTTGCATTATAATATAGAGTGACTTTGCATAAAGTGGGTTATTACTGCCAAATAAAGAAGGGAAGAGGGGGGTAGATGTGATGCTCATAATTTAAATGGGTTACAACAGATCTATTTGTTTGCTTCTTGAACAAGATTATCTTAAAGTCAATAAATCCTGGTACAAGAAAACAAGTTTAGAGAAAATATCCCACAGATGTTTAAAAAAAATCTCATAATTTGTTTAAAAGGCAATTATTGTTCATAACTATGGCCAAAAGAATTTTAAAGACTTATTTAAAAACAGGAATTTGAATTATTATAAATGTAGAGGAGTTGTGCTATTCAGTCAGACTATCCAACAGATTAGTTTATTAGCATGGTGGAAACTGCTTCTCCCCAGTGTAACGAACCAACGGCATTGTCACTCGAATAGTTAACACAAGTGATCTGCTGGGACTCTGATACCTCAGAAATCATATTGCCTGCTATGCTCTGTCCTGGCACTGATGATCAGTCATGATGCTCTTGTTAGTCCCTGAGTAGAACTCCTTCGTGGAACAGCCACAGCTCTGCACCTGGCTTTGCATCTGCTCTGGTGGGGCACAGATTTGATTACTTTCATGGAGTATTGCAAGATACATCTCTTTAATTTAGCACTTCCATGATTTGGGCACACAGCTGAGGGAGGAGTAATTTGTTTCCCTGCCAATGAGGTTTGAATTAATGTGGCTGGTTATCAATTGGTGCCAACATTAGTTTATGGAGTTGTTGTTTTTTATTGTGATATATCCCTATCTGATAGGTGAAACAGAATTAGGCAAGCAATACAATTTTTTCAGGAAATAGGTTTTTTTTTTAAATGATTTTAACTCAATCTTTATCATAACCTGCTTAAGCAATGACATATCAAGAACTTTATCATCAAATAGTTATCTGATGTTGTAGATATGACATGAAGGAAATATTTTTAAAATTTATTTGCATAGTATCAACCCGATCCTCCTCTCAGGACGCTGATGCAAATTGAAAGTAACTTCATTAAGGTCAATGGAATTATGCCACTGTAAAAAGCAAATGCAAGTAAGGGAGAATCAAGCCCTGTATAGCTTTGTTTTAATGGGGAGGTAGCAGATCATCTGCAATGACAAAGAGAACAGAAAAATACATAACTGGGTCCACATACAGGGTCAAAAAATGATGTGATGGATGGAATACAGAAATCCTGATCCTACCCTATCCAAACATTCTTATACATTAATGCTTTCTTCTGACTGAAAATGCATTTCACTTGGTGATAGTGCTAACGTATTTTATACAGATTATTTTGAGATTTTCCCAAACAACAACTTCTCCTTATCAGTAACTGAAAAATGACAGGTTGGATGGACTGAAGAGACAATGAATGCAAATACTTGACAAGGATGGGAACCTATAGGCAGACAAAGCAAGGGCAATTACTATCTTGGATAAAAGAACTGTGAGTCACTTTCGCAAAACATGAAAAAAAAATTGAACACCAAGAATTGCAATAGACTGAGTTGTGGGTGAGGTTAGGAAGAGTAAAGCCGGCAGCTACTATAGATTTTGGTGCTGTTTGTGCTAATTTAGGTAAATCTGTAATTATTTCAAACAAGCTTATAATGTCCTGATTCAGATTTCCTTCTCATGAGTTACTCTGGCAAAATAAACTCAGCAACATGCCAAATATATTTTGCAATATACAGTGCATTACAAAAAAAGCTGCTAAGTGATACTGAAGTAATATCATTGCAAACACCACCACCTATAGAGGAAGATTACCTTTAACTGCTGATTACATCAGCAAGTGCAGCCATCCCCCATCTCTATAACAAGCACATAAGAATATTTGCCACATACAAAGAACTTAATAAAAATTTACCTCAAATCTACTTAAACTTGAGCTCTTCGACCGAGACTTCTTGCGGAGATATACTGAAAAGAACCTACGCACTGTGAACTTCTTCATATTCATTTCCATTGCCCCGTTTGAACTACAGTGCAGAGCAGAGAGGAGCTGCAGTGACGAAGAAGGCTAGTGCATCCTAATTGCCCCTATATTAAATCCACGGAAGAGAGATTCTCAGAAGTATCTGTTGCTGATTCATCAAGTCCTGTACAGCTAGATGCACAGAAGGTATATTACAAGAGCCATCAAATCTTGCAGCATGCTGCTTGCTGCTCAGGGCTAAGTGCTTTTCGCTCTTTCTTTCCACTGTTTACATTTCAATGCTGCAAGCTGAACTCTCTTTCCACTCCCTCGCCTTAGGTCCTACTACATCCAATCAGACTCAGCTTTTCCTGCATACGTAATAAGCACCAGAAAATGACAGCTCCCAACTCCCAGGCAGAGCAGGTTTGCAATAAATATTAGATGTGTCTATTGCTTGCACTCCTGTTCTCTCAGTCAGTCTTTTTCAATCTCTTGGCTTGAGAACTGTATGGGGAAATAAGCACATGCTGCATTTCTGTTTTTAGCTTGGAATTTCAGCAGAGCTATAACTACTATATACAGTATGCACCAGATTTGAGAAGAAACAAGCTATTGTAAAAGAGATTCTCCTAAGAGAAGATTGAAAGACACCATGAGCTCATTGCTAAAATAGTAACATCTGAACCTCATTTTAGTCTCTGGACTACATTTTTTACCTTTATCCATCTGAAGTTAAGACAGGGCGGATATTACAGATTACCTAAAGGTTTTACATTTAAATAGTAGTTTGTACAACACTTTGAAAATATAAAGCACTATATAAATATTAAGTATTGTGCTTATTATTCTATTGTGAGGGAGGCTACAGTCCTCCTCTCCAGGAGGTTAAAAATGTGTATATACATACAGAATAGGAACCTTGCTGTTTGTACAGTAATTCTGAGTTACTCATTATACTGGAAGCATGCAGACCCATAGCTTTCCCTCCCTACCCTTTAGATTTCCTTTAGAAAACTACTGCATCTCAATGTGATTCTGAGACCCAAAGTGTTTCTATTCCAGCCACATTCAGCTTGGGCTACTTGGCCTTGTTTATCTTTCCTTTCCAACAGCTAAAGGCCATGAAGACATATCTTTCCTCCCATGTCCTTATATGGAAAGTGAACAACACTGATGACTTATTAAAGACTCAGTTGAAAAAAGCTCTGAGACAATAGTGACACCACCATACTGGGGAAGTTTCTCAGAGGCTGACTGACAACACCACTGCAATTGATCAGCCTTAAAGAGAAATACACTTTTTGCGTTAATTGCTTATTGGGTCTCTGCAGGCACCTTCAGGGGCTCTGACATGATTGTCACTGCCTGTTCTATTGATCGGTTAGGTTTGGTTGGTTGGTTTTTTACCCTTGCCACTATCTATAACTGCAAAAGCAACCTTGACTATTTTCCTAAGATGTCATGGAGTTTATGGTCTCAGCTTACACAGGCCCTATCTGTTTTTTGTCTGAACTTTTGTAATCATATCTTCCTGCACCTCACCCCAACTCCTATCAATTATGTAGCTGTGAAAAGCATCTACCTTGTCAGCTGCTCTGACTGTGTCCTCCTCCGCCTTCAGATCCTTCCATTGGCTTCCTCTCATCGTCTCCATCAAATATGAACTCTGCATCCTTCCTTTCAAGGTCCTGGTGAACTTAGGTTTCCACCTAACTTTTTGATCTTGTTTTTTCTTTCCCTCACCACGTTGCTCCATACCTGCTGCAAGCTTAATAATGCCTTTTATATCCTTCTCTTACTTTGTTTCCACCCAGCCCTCTGTGCCTGGAAGAAGGCATGTCCTAGACCAATGTTTCTCAATCTTTCCAAATTACTTTATCCCTTTCAGGGGTCTGATTTGTCTTGCGTACCCCAAGTTTCAGCTCATTTAAAAACTATTTGCTTACAGAATCAGACATTGAAAATACAAAAGTGTTACACACATTATTGCTGAAAAATGGATTATTTTCCCGTTTTTTCTGTATGAAATTTTAGTTTGTGCTGACGTCGCCAGTGATTTTTATGTAGTCTGTTGTAAAATTAGGCAAATATCTAGATGAATTGATGTACCCCTTGGAAGACCTCTGCGTACCTCTGTGTACCCCTTGGAAAACCTCTCAACCCCTGGTTGAGAACCATTGTTCTTGACTATTCAAGGAGTACATTATTTCATCACATGAATAAGGATAGCAAAATCTAGATCTAATACTGTAATTTTTTGGGGGGTGATTAACAAAAGTATTTTTTGAATTGTATTAACCATTGTGGTTTTGAATGATAGCTTGGTTGATGGTATAATAGAAGGCATTGCTGGGTTTTCTTAAATCTTTTCCATCATATATATGGAAAGCCCATCTATCATGCCATCATTCGAAACCACAGTGGGTTTATAAAGTTCAAAATATACACTTGTTGTTCACCAAAATAATAAATATTTCAATATTAGATCTAGATTCTGCTACCCTTACTTATGTGGATGTCATTAGCCCTTCCCAACTCTTATGGCACCAGGAACTGCACCATCAATTAAAAAAAATAAAGATTTAAAACACGTGGGGAGTCCCAGAGTTAAAAACAATTATTGACTGCTTTTACTACAAGATTTGTCACTGCCTTCATGTTGCAATGGGATTCTTACAATCTAATATATTGCAATTTGCAGTCATCATTAAAGGCCATTAAATGAGTCTGGTCTGCAATAAACTCCAAATAAAAATTATCCAAAACTGTCATGTACTTGCACTTGTTAAGTACTCTGGAACAGGTGGTCAGCAAGTGGGTGCAGAGGAGCAGGGAGGGCCAGAGCCATGGCATCACTCCCCCACGTTGATGCACACAGGTCATAGAGTTTAAGGCCAGAAGGAACCACCAGATCATCTAGTCTGGCCTTCTGCATAGCACAGTCCACCAAGACCACCGAGCACCCGCGCACTAAACCCAACAACAAAAATGAGATCACAGAAGACTAGACTGTTGTGTCCGACAGGGAGAGAGTAGGATGGACCAAGATGCACCAATGCCAAAAGCCCATGAAGTGGCAGGGTAATTATTAAATGGACACATCCCAGCAAAAACAGGAGTACTTGCTGTAGCCCATGAAAGCTTATGCTCAAATAAATTTGTTAGTCTCTAAGGTGCCACAAGTGCTCCTGTTCTTTTTGTTGATACAGACTAACACGGCTGCTACTCAAACATCCCAGCAAGTGAGCCATATAAATACACTGCACCCCACAAGGTCACTGTCAATCTGACGTGGGGGGAAACTCCTCCCCGATCCCACATATGGTGATCAGTTAGACCCTGAGCACACACCAGCCAGTCAGGCACCTGAGAAGAGAGAATGACTGGAGCCATCTCAGAGCCCTGACCCACCCCATCCAGTGTCTGGTCTGCAGCAGGGGCCATCCCTGATGCTTCAGAGGAATGACAAAAATAGACAACCAAACCCACCACAACACCCCATCAGAATCTATTGCGGTGAGGGCAGGAATCCGTTCCTCACCTCTGCAGCTGGCCAACTGAAACCCTGAAGCATGAGCTTTAGGAACATAAATTATAAACTGGAAGAGAGCCCCAGGGCTGCTGAGTCCTGCCCCCACCATTACAGCCAGCCCCATAATACAACTGCACTCAAATTTGTCCAACTCTGTCTTAAAAAACTAAGTAAGTTGTTTGCCCCACAATGCCTATTAGGAGGCTGTTCCAAAACCTCACTCTTCTGATGGTTAGAAACCATCTTTTAATTTCCAGCCTGAATTTCTTCATGGCCAGTTTACACTCATTTGTTCTCGTGCCAACACTGTCCTTTAGCTTAAATAGCTCTTCGCCCTTTATGGTGTTTACCCCCTAATATATTTGTAGAGAGCAGTCATACCCCCTATAGCCTTCTTTTTGCTAGGCTAAACAAGCCAAGCTCCTCCATTCTCTTTTCATACGACAGACCCGTCATTCCCCTCATCATCCTGGCAGCTCTTCTCTGCCCCTGTTTCAGTTTGAATTTAGTTTTGTTGATCATGTGTGATAAGAACTGTACACAGTATTCCAAATGAGGTCTTACCAGTGCCTTGTATAATGGCATAAATACCTCTCTTTTTCTCTCTCACACTACTGGAGATGCCTCGTCTAATACATCCTAGCATTGCATTTGCTTCTTTCACACCTGCATCACTTTGGTGGCTCATAGTCATCCTGTGATTGACTCCTCCACACCCAGGTCTGTCTCATTCTCTGTCATTTTCCACTGATGAACCTCCAGCTTTTTGTAGCAGAAATTCTTATTGTCAGACCTTAAGTGCATGATCTTGCACCTTCTGCAATTGAATTTTATCCCATTTCTGTCACTCTAGTCTTCAGGGTCATCCAGATCTTCCTCTATAATATTCCAAATGCTTTCCAATATTGTATCATCATTAGTACACTCCTACTTCTTGTGTCAAGGTCATTAATAAAAATATTAAGAGTGATCCCAAGGCAATCCTTCAGGAACTGCACTAGTAACCTACCCCAGTCTCATGTTTCACCTTTCAGAACAACCCGTTGTCTTATGCCCTTTAACCAGTTTCTCATTCCCCTTACAATTCTTGTACTAATCCCCATCTACTCTAATTTAACTAATATTTTCCCACATGGTACCGTGTCAAATTCTTTACAAGGCAAGAGGATGTGGGGGAGGGAATGCTCCAAATATAATAGCTTGATTGATAACATAAAAAAGTCCAAATACAGGAAACAGACAAACAAAAATACATAGATAATATGAGGTGTAGGTACAGAAAATAGAAAATTCTACAAGTATTGTGTGTATTTTATGCTTCTGAGCCACAGTATTTATTTAGCTTCAGAACAACAAATGAATAAGATGAGGTCTCAGAATGAAAGACCCATAACTTACAGTTATCCATAGAATATCCAATTTGCCCAATGACTAATAAAAAGGTACAAGCTAAGAAAGAAATTAGATTAAACTGAACATTCATTATTCTATTTATAAGCATACTAACAGTCAGATCAACCTGAAAAATTCATTGCACTTAGAAATTCATGGTAGTAAATTATTAATTGGCTTCCTCCTGAGTAATTTTTACTGCCAAAGAACTCGATGGAAATGAAATCCACCAAATGGCTGTGCTTCAGGCAAGAATAAACAGAGATGAGGATCAACTGACATACTTACACTTTGTAGTAATATTTATATTTTTGATTCTGATTTACGGCTTCCAAACTGAAGCATTAATTGCCACAACAGAGTTTAAAAAAAAAAAGATAAAATGCCTGATTTTGCTTTTTTTGGAGTCAATGGCAAAACTCATTTACTTCAACTTGATTAGGATTAGAACCAAAATGTACAGACAAAAAGTACTTCAGCTTAGAGTTTGCTGAGACTAGATGTTAGTTAACGTAAATTTCATGGAGGAGTTCTAATAATAAAACTTACTACCAGGACTTGTGTGACTCTCACAGATGATTGTACACAGAACACATCAAGATTAATAAAAGTCAAGCAAACAAGTGGAGGTGGGCAAAAATTTTTGGAAAATCTTTTTTTTCCGCTGAAAAACGCAGATTTGGGACAACTGAAACATTTCATGAATGTGTGTCAGATTCACCAATTTGTTCGACAAAAAAAAACCCACAAACACCCAATGTTTTGTTTAAAAATTGAAATGATTTGTTTAAAAATTGAAATGTTTTGTTTTTACATTTTTTAAATGAAATGTTTTGATTTTTCAAATCAAAATCATTTTGCTTTTAGAATTTTACTTGAGTTTTATTTTTAAAAGGCTAAATAACTCACAGGCAAAATGAAATGTTTTATTTCAGGTAGAACAAAACATTTTGTTCAACCCAAAAAAGAAATTTATTCAAGTTTTGATTCATGAAAAAAAATAGATTGTTTTTTGTTTTGGATCAAACCAAGATATATATATATTTTTTAATTTCCATTTACCTATTGAACAGAAAAAAATCAGTTATTCACACAGTTCTATCCAGGAACTGCAGATGCAGACCTGAGACATTTACACTCAGCAATAAACAACAATCTGTGATGAACTAAAGCCTAAAAGGACATGCATGACTGGTTAATGCTGCATGAACTATGAATTTGCAGTAGAGATAAGAGAATTGGGCTAAGTAATTGGAAGAAGGACTACACAAGTCTTTGAGACATATGACTCTGTCATCCACAAGATATGGGCTTAGTGCAGGAAATTACTGGGTGAAGTTCTAGGCCTATGTTGTGCAGGTCAGACTCTATAACTAT
Source organism: Chelonoidis abingdonii (assembly GCF_003597395.2). Taxonomy (NCBI): domain Eukaryota; kingdom Metazoa; phylum Chordata; order Testudines; family Testudinidae; genus Chelonoidis; species Chelonoidis abingdonii. The sequence continues at coordinate 131,295,201 of NC_133771.1, forward strand.
AATGGTCCCTTCTGGCCTTAACAATTTGTTTATCTATGAATAAAACTGCGATGACTCTGCTAATTGAGCAAAGCAACAGATAACTGGAGTTATTGCTCTATGTTTCATGAAGTGTTAGTGTTATGTTACCATCCCAGATGAACATCTTTAGTTCTGAAAGGAATATATTGTTGACTTTGAACAGAGGAGACTTAACGGGGGCTAGGGAACAAGCCCCTTGGAATCCATTAACAAGCCTAGGCAATGAAAATATCTAAGGTAAAATTGTGGTCCAAAAAGCAAACGAGATGCTGGGTTGAATCAATCTTGCTATAGAGAATAAAAGTGAAAGTGCACAAATTGATGGCACTCTCTTACGTTGAATAGTACATTCAGTTTTGCTTGCCCTTTCTCAAGAAGTTTATATGAGAAACAGAAAGGCTTCAGCGACAGGCAACAAATTATTAGAGGCAAGAAAAGGCTTCCATATAAAAACACATATGATTAGGACCTCATACATTTAGAAAGGAGAATAAGAGGGTCATGATAGAGGCACAGTATAATTCCAGTTATCCCAATTCCCTGTACCCCGAAATCCTAGTTATCTCAATCCATTGTGTGTCCCCCATGCAGCCCTATATTAGTTATTCACCCGCTAATAACTTCTCAATTATCCATTTACTGCTGGTTAGTGCTAATCAAGGGCTTTTCACTTTTAATACTTAATATTTTCTACTTTATTAATGAATAAAACCAAATGTTACTGAATTTAAACACTAAAATTATATTAAATTCACTGTGGACACAATTTTAATACAATTTTGGTGGCTTAATAAACTCAAGAGGTTTATTTTTTACTCTTTAATAAAATACAAAATATTAAACAAATACACCTCTACCCCGATATAACGCCACCTGATATAACACGAATTTGGATATAACGTGGTAAAGCAGTACTATGGCGGGGCGGGGCTGTGGGCTTCAGTGGATCTAATCAAGTTCGATATAACACAGTTTCACCTATAATGCGGTAAGATTTTTTGGCTCCCGAGGACAGCGTTATATCGGGGTAGAGGTGTATGAGCATTAATCCCTTTGTTCCCTGTATTTCTATATCAGTGAAACTGCAGCTTAATGTAGCACTTCAGTTTCTCCAAACACCTGGTTATCCGAAAGTTTCAGTTTTCCCGAAGCCATTCAGATAAACGGGATAAACCCGAATCCTAACCCAAAATAGAACTAGATAAATTCATGGAGGATAGGTCCATCAATGGCTATTAGCCAGGCTGGGCAGGGATGGTGTCCCTAGCCTCTGTTTGCCAGAAGCTGGGAGTGGGTGACAGGGGTTGGATCACTTGATCATTACCTGTTCTGTTCATGCCCTCTAAAGCACCTGGCACTGGCCACTGTTGAAAGACAAGATACTGAACTAGATGGACCTTTAGTCTGCCCCAGTATGGCCCTTCTGCGCTGTATATGAAAAATGGCATAAAGAAGGTAAATTAAATATGCCTATTTACTCTCTTGTAGCCACTTAATTCATTTTATTATTTAATTGTTTTATTGTTGTGATTAACCCATAAGCTATTTCATATATCTATTCATCACAAACTGATTACATAAGTAGGATGAGACTATAATAGAATCACAGAATATGAGGGTTGGAAGGGACCTCAGGAGGTCATCTAGTTCAACCCCCTGCTCAAAGCAGGACCAATCCCCAACTAAATCATCCTAGCCAGGGCTTTGTCAAGCTTGACCTTAACCTCTAAGGAAGGAGACTCTACCACCTCTCTAGGTAACCCATTCCAGTGCTTCACCACAATCCCAGTGAAAAAGTTTTTCCTAATATCCAACCTAAACTTCCCCCACTGCAACTTGAGACCTTCATTCCTTGTTCTATCATCTAGTAGCACTGAGAACTATAGGGGAATAAGATTGACAAGTATTTAGGAGTGATGACTGCACATTAGATATATAAGTAAAGCGTGGCTGTAATGAAAGGCCTACAAGGTAAGGCCTGTAAACTTTCAGCTTAGCCTACTAGACTTAAGGGAGCTTGACATAAGTGGGTGACCTAAGAATAACCCTATGCCAATAAAGCCACATGATTACTGCAAAGGATGTGCCAATAGGTGATGTTATAGAAAAATAGACTGTAATATACCGATCTAGACCACATGGTATCTGATTGATACATCATCGAAAATTCTGTTCTGATTGCAGGTTACCATGGGAACATGTGGACCTAAATATTAATAAAATGCTAATAAGAAAAAGGGGAACTAAGAAAAGAACCTATGAAAAGTGGGGGCTCCCAAAATTTAAGGGGTGTGGAAGTACAGTTAAGGAAAAGAAGGGTTTGAACCCTCATGCATATGCATAAGGGTTACTTGTGCTCAGAATAAGAAGACAAAAGCAATTCCCTGATTGCAGTAAAGTGGGAAGACCGTAACATAATACCTCATTGGGAAGACCCTAGCAGGAAGCACCCCTCTATTAGTGACCATCTGTTGAAAGATCCACCAGATTCTAATATCATCTTTGGGCATGAATAAAGCATTGGTTGTTGCCTGCGCTCTCAGGTTCTGTAGATCTGCATGTGAGTGTAACTTATACCTGATAATACAAACAAGATTTTTTATTCGTAACTGTGTTTGTGATCGCTGTGTTTGCTCTTCATGTGTCCCTAAGAGTCTCCCAGTCTTAAAGAATCTTAAAGGGTAACTTTCACCCTATTGATTTGAAACTGTGGCCGCACAGGAGCTAGGGCAGGGGTGGGCAAACTTTTTGGCATGAGGGCCACATCTTTGTGGGGAAATTGTATGCAGGGCCATGAAAGCAGAGCTGCAGCAGGGGGTTGGGGTTTGTGAGGGGAGTGCAGAGTGTGGGAGGGGAGGTGCAGTGTATAGGAAGGGGCTTAGGGCAGGGGGCTGGGGTGCAGGAGGGGTTTGGGGGTATGGGCTCCCAATTCCTGGCCAATGGGAGCTGTGGGGGGCAGTGCCTGCAGGCGAGGGCAGTGCGTGGAGCTCTGTCTTCTCTTCCCCCGGGGGCTGCAGGGTTGTGGTACTGGCCACTTCCAGGAGTGGCGTGGGGCCAGGGAAGCCCTGATGGGTTGGATCCAGCCCGCACACCATAGTTTGCCCACCCCTGCCCTAGGGACACTATAGTTTAAACCCAGGTCTATCAATCAATTCAAATTTTTAAAAAGTTTACACTCTCATAAAAGAGAATCAGGGACAGGTGTTCCAGGACCATCCACTGAACACCACGAAGAACAATACTTTCCCCCAGGTGATTATGCAATACATGTTTGCAGCATTACTGTCATCATGTTGGTCCCAGGCAGGGGTGAAAGTAACTTAAAGGATTTACTGGTACTCCAGAGTCCTGGAGGGGGTGGGGAGGGGGGCTCAGCCTGAAGAGGCGTGGCCTCTACCAGAAGAGGTGGGGCCTTTAAATCCCCCGGCTTTTTAAATCAGGATTTAAAGGGCCCAGGGCTGGGGCTGTCGTAGCAGCAGCTGGGAGCCCTGGGCCCTTAAAATCATCCCTGAGCTACCAGCTACCAGTTTAATCACCACTGTGGGGGCTCCCGGCTGCCACCACTACCCCGGGGCCCCGGCCTCTGGTGGAGCTTTAAAGGGCCTGGGGCGCCACTGTAGTAGTGGCAGTCAGGAGCCCCTGGCCCTTTAAATCACTGCCAGAGCCTCACCGCCACTACCCCAGGGCTCCAGCAGCAGGGCTCAAGTGGCAATTTAAAAGGACCTGCAGGGTAGTGGCAGTGGAAGCCCCAGGCCCTTTAAATCACCACCGGAGCTGTGCTGCTGGAGCCCTGGGGTAGCAGTGGCAGCCGGGGCCTCGGGGCTCTGACTGCTGTTACTGCCCCGGGCCCTTTAAATCGTCCCCGGAGCCCTGCTGCTGGAGCCCTGGGATAGCAGTGGTGGGGCTCCAGCAGCAAGTTAAAGGGCCCAGGGCCGTAGCGGCGGCTGAGCTTCTGGCCCTTTAAATCCCACTGGAGCCCCATTGCTCCCAGGGCTCTGGCAGGCTGGGAACAATTTAAAGGGCCCAGAGCAGTAGCAGCTACCAGACCCCCAGACCCTTTAAATCGTCCCTGGAGCCCTGCTGCCAGAGCCCTGGGGAGGCGGTGGCGGGGCTCCGGCTGCTATTTTAAGCACTGGAGTGGTAGTGCGTGCCACAGCCCAGGACCTTTAAATCGCCACCCAAGCCCGCCGCCGCTTCCCCAGGGCTCTGGCAGCAGTGCTGTCACGGCAATTTAAAGGGCCTGGGGCTCCCATGTACGCCCTACCGGGGCATACCGGCTTACTTTCACCTCTAGTCCCAGGACATTATTAGCCAGACAAGGTGGGTGAGGTACTACTTTTTACTTGAACCAACGTCTTTTAGTGAAAGAGACAAGCTTTTGAGCTACACAGAGACCGGCAGAAGAGCTCTGTGTGCCTCAAAAGCTTGTTTCTTTCGCTGACGGAAGTTGGTCCAATGGAAGATATTATCTCACCCACCTTGTCTCTGTTATAATACATGGCACTTTCAATGGATTACCACTTCCTGGGTCATAGTCGTGAGCAGATGCAGTGGGCACATTTTCATTTGGTGTATATTTCTTTAATGTGTGATTGTGAGGCATGTTCTTCTTGCTGTTGGATTTGGGTAAGAGTCTCATGAACATTTTTCTAGCAAAAACAAAGTCCTTGATCCTTCAAGCTGCTGCCTTAGGACAAACCCCTGTTGCTGCACACAGCCCCATAGACTGCAACAGGGCCGCCCAGAGGATTCAGGGGGCCTGGGGTCTTCAGCAGCGGGGGGCCCCCGCTTCAGCGGTAATTTGGCGGCAGGGGGTCCTTTCACTCTGGAGCGGAAGGACCCCCTGCCACCAAAGACTCGGAGTGGAAGAAGCTCCAAGGGCCCGGGCCCTGTGAAAGTTTTCCGGGGCTCCCGGAGCGAGTGAAGGACCCCGCTCCAGGGGCCCTGAAAAACTCTCGTGGGGGCCCCTGTGTGGCCCGGGGCCTAGGGCAAATTGTCCCACTTCCCCCCCCCGCTCCCCGGGCAGCCCTGGATTGCAGTGGGGCTCTGTGAGGGTGCAGGGATATTCCCACTCAGAATACAATACAGGACTTGAGCCACATATACCATATTGAAGATTATTGCTGCTGGTTGCGAGGGGGATGTTAGAAGGGCTAATTTTTCTAGTTAAGTACAAAAGAAAATACACAGAACATTAAGTTAGGGTTTACTTAATAACAAATGGCTAGAGGTTTAGGGACTGAAAACAATAATGAAGGCAAGGTTTAAAATAATACCTACCTGTTACACAGAGCTTTACATTTGCAAATCTCAGTTTGCTTCACAAAGGTCAGTGCCATCACCCCCAGTTTACAGAAGGTAAAACGGAGACACAGAGAGGTGAAATGTCTTGCCCGTGCTCACCCAGTAGGCCAGAAGCAGAGCGAGAACTAGAAACCAGGTCTCCTGAGTCTCGGTCAGGTGCTCTATCCGTGAAGTCTCACACACACACAAATCTTTTTATTTCATCCCCTTTCTCTCTCCACATCCCCTGGTCTGTGTGTTGTCTATTTACATCCTACCAGTACAAAATTTGGGACAAAAATCTGTCTCACTGTGTGCCTATAAAACACCTGGCACACTTTAAAGCAGAAAAAATAAATAATTAAAATAATAAATATTAATGTGAAACCAAGTGAAGTGACCCAAACATTAGCCAGACTTCCACTTGATTTTGCATGTCCTCACTACTGCGTGCTAGACGGAAGTGTGTAATCTGGACCACAGCCATTGTCTGTGGTACATGTTGCAGCCAGGACATCTATTCAGTAGTTGACAGCAAGTGCTGATGCCAGATCCTTAAGCTGTACCCAGAGCCTACCTAGTGTGTGGTGACAAAGATATGCAGTTATTTGGCTTCTTCTTCACAAGTTGAGGGTGAAACATAATGCTTTGCTCTCTGCTTGTCTGAAAGCATGCCCTGCTGTCTCTTTGCAAAGAACTCCCTCCCTGCTTTCCTCTGCATGGCACAATCATCTGAGCCCCCCCTTCCCTTCCTCTCCCTCCCGCTCCCTCCCTCCTTCCACTCCCTCTCCCCCCCAGCTGGAGGCAGGCTCAAGGTAGGAGTCCCCAGCTGGCGTTGCCCCAGCCATGCCCCTTCCCTACAATAGTCAGATTTCATGGTGGAGATCAGAATTCATGGTCTATGATGTGTTTTTCACAGCTGTGAATTTGGTAAGGCCCTAATCATGATAATGAAGCATTGTGACAGCCATGGGATCACCAACCATATAGCAGCCTTCCTTGCTACACATACATTGGAAATTCATTGGTCTTCCATCCTAAGAATATGTCTGTTCCAAGAAAGCTGCCAAACCTGAAGCTGAGCTGATGGAGGTGCTGGTGGTGGGGGGGGAGGTTTGGCTACAGATTCCTCATTTCTTATCTTGTCCCGCCACTTATTATGGAGCAGCTGACAAAGACAACAAGAACCAAAAACATCGATCTGGTGCTCTTCAGCCTTCCTCAGTGCCCATATTAAGATGCTTGCAAAAGATCTCTTTATTCTGTGTCAGGTTCCAACTGATCCTTCATAGCAACAAGAGCTTCACATCACACCACCTAGAGTATATTTGGGAAGCTCAGTCACTAAGGGCAAAGTCCCCAATACAACACAGGCAAAGGGACAATCAAGACTTAAGTTACTTGTGCCTGGTCTACACTACAAAGTTAGGTCAACGTAAGTGTCCTTGCATTGGCCTAGTTGTGCCATGTGTCGACACTTACATTTGTCTCCCACCAATGTAAGCGCCCTGTTACAGCGACACAGTAACAGCCTTGAGCAACGAGCAGCATTAAGATTTGGTCAATGTACTGAAGTTAACACTTAGCAAGCGTTGACACTGCATTACCTATGTCGACCCTAACAGTCCTCTAGCAGCTATCCCAAAATGCCCAAACACGGTCAGCTGGTATAGGAGCAAATTTGCTCTCTACTTAAACTACTTTAAAATTGAATGTTTAATTGCATAAAGTGCTTCTGCCCTGATAACGGTGGGATAGTAAGTGATGAGGAAACACCATAAGCATGGGTGAGTGCATAGTCTGCTAGGGGAATGACTACATTAGGGGGTTGGCCCTGCTAAGACCCATGAGGACCCAGGACTGCTTTGGTCAGAATTGTGAATTCCACTGTCCAGGGTCTCAAAGACCAGAAGGCCCTTCCTCCTTTTTAAAGCCTGTGAATTTTTGAAATTCCTTTGCCTGATTGTTCAGCATAAGGAGCACACCTAGCAGCTGGTGAATAATGCAGAAAGGCCTGGGAGTTCCTGCAGGAAAAGGAGAGGCAGATGCACCAGGACACAATAGGGCTTCTCTGACAGCAAACACAGATGCTGCAGACCCTTGTGGACCTACGGGTTCAACAATCATAGGCTTGTGTCCCTTTGTAGTACATGAAGAATTCTATTACAGCACCTCCCTGTACATTACTGCCTCCAAACAGGGCTGGCGCTTCCATTTAGGCGACCTAGGCAGTCGCCTAGGGCACCAGGATTTGGGGGGGGTGGCAATTCGGCAGCGAGGGGTCCTTCCGTGCTCTGGGTCTTCAGCAGCAATTCTGCGGCAGGTCCTTCACTCGCTCCGGGACCCGCCGCTGAAGTGCCCCGAAGATCGTGAGCGCAGAAGGACCCCCACCTACAGTGCCAAAAACCCTGGCGTCGCTCCTGCCTCCAAACACTCCAAGTAGCTTCAAGGCTGTATCCTTACCCCTACCACTACACCAGCGGTCAGCAACCTTTCAGAAGTGGTGTGCCAAGTCTTCATTTATTCACTCTAATTTAAGGTTGTGCATGCCAGTAATACATGTTAACGTTTTTAGAAGGTCTCTTTCTATAAGTCTGTAATATATAACTAAACTATTGTTGTATGTAAAGTAAATAAGGTTTTAAAATGTTTAAGAAGCTTCACTTAAAATTAAATTAAAATGCAGAGCCCCCCAGACCGGTGGCCAGGACCTGGGCAGTGTGAGTGCCACTGAAAATCAGCTTGCGTGCTGCCTTTGGCACACGTGCCATAGGTTGCCTACCCCTGCACTACACACTGGGGGGGACATTAAGGACAACAATCACATCACATTCACTGACCTGCAAAAGCCACAGTTGCAGTATACGTAGCTAAAATGCACATGAACGTTCTTTCCCATTGTTAAGTTCTGTTTCATTAATTTATTACATTTTTAAGATGTGCTTTTAAATGATACAGATTTTTTTCTGCACTCATTTTGTTCTTAACGATATTCTATTCTTTGGAAAATAATTCATCTTTATCAGTTTACAATACATGCTGAAGAATGCCTAGAGGTACTGAAAACCCCTACTTGTTATTGCACACTGTGACACAACCTGTAGGATCAGTGACAAAAATATCATACTCATAAATGTTCAGCAAGCACCACAAAATTAATAGCTGCATTATTGTACGAGATTATCAAGCACCACATAACTCCTAACAGGTCCCAAAACAAGAGGACCAGGTAAGAACTGTCCATCACAATGTTTTATTGTGTCTCACTGTTAAAAGTGCTTTTTCAAACCCTTCCTGAACCATATACAACTCTGCACTGAATTCCAATAGCCCGTTTGTCTGGCTGTTCAAACTCAGCATGTAGCCACTCCACCTCCACCCCATTGGCAACTTTTCCTATTTTGCTTCACAGATGTTATGCTGGAGACAGCAGGCAGTGCTAATCATTGGGATATTTTTCCTACCTGAGATCAAATCTTGAGAGTAAACAAATCCAGTGACCCTTCAATCTATCAAAAGCGCATTCAACTGTCATTCTGCACCTGCTCAGACAGTAGTTGAATCTTTCCTTGCTGCTGTCGAGGTGGCTAGCGTATGGCTTCATGAGCCAGGGGAGTAAGGGTGAGGCTAGGTCCCCAGGATCAGTATTAGCATTTCAACATGGCCAATGGTAATCCTCCAGTTGAGAAAAAAGTCCCTGCTCGTAGCTTTCTGAGCAGCCCGGTGCTCTTAAAGATCTGAGCATCGTGCACCTTCCCTGACTAGCCAACACTGATGTCAGTGAAGCGTCCCCAGTGATCCATCAACGCTTGCATCACCACGCAGCCCTTCCTATTAATGTACACTGTGACAATGTGGTCTGGTACCAAAATAGGGATGTGTGAGCCATTTATTGTTCCACCACAGTTCAGCCTCATTGCTGCAAAGCCATCCACTATGTCCTGCGCATTGCAGGAGGATCACAGTCCTGTGTAACAGGACAGAGAATTAATGGCCCTGCATACTTGCACCACAGTGACCCCCACAGTGGATTTTCCAACTCAAAAATGATTTCCAATTAACCAGTAGCATTGAAAGCAGCAGAGAATCCTGTGGCACCTTATAGACTAACAGACGTTTTGGAGCATGAGCTTTCATGGGTGAATACCCACTTCGTCAGATGAATGTAGTCCGACAAAGTGGGTAGTCACCCACGAAAGCTCATGCTCCAAAACGTCTGTTAGTCTATAAGGTGCCACAGGATTCTCTGCTGCTTT
>NC_133771.1:131308665-131366003 GCF_003597395.2 Chelonoidis abingdonii
ATTGCTGGGTGGGTTAGGGGTACCACGGTTGTGGCCCCATGTGTCAGGTAGGAGTTTAGACAGCTTACAGTCCTTTTTCCTTTGTAGAGAGGTGAAGTGAGTAATGTAGATCTCCTGTCTTATTTTAGTGAAGTCCGTTTTTATGGAAGTTTGGTTATTAATGAAAGTCTCCAGACTGGAGAGCTCTTTTTTGATGTTTTCCTGTTTGCAAGTTTCCACAGTGTGATCACCACTCACTCCTCCATAATTAGCACAGCTCTTATTTTGGTGTCCCTGTGCTGGAGTGAGTTCGGCACACAGACTGAGGACTGTGGCCTTGCACATCCAAAATTCTTCAGTCACTGCTCATCATCCCAAACCTGCATTATGCTGCATCCCAGTCAGGGGCGGCTCTAGGCACCAGCAAAGCAAGCAGCTGCTTGCCGCAGCCCATTTGCAGCAGCTAGCAGGGCTCAAGCCTGGGAGCTGAGAAACAACAGGGGGCCCTGGGAGCTGCAGTTCCTTGGTTAGCTCCCTGCCTATAAAACCAGCCCTGGAGCAGGGAAAGAACTATATTTCCCAGCATTCCCTTGGCCACTACCAACAGGGGGAGAGAGTATGGTAGCTGAAACCTCATGCTGCAGCTTGAGCTCACTGCTAGAGTGGGATGGCACTGTGAATGGGGAACAAGTGTGCCCAAGGAGTAGAAGGCTTTGGCCCAGATATCCCCTTCAGAAGACATCCCAGACTGGCTTAGGGATACTGGTGTGACCTCATCTTGCAGCCTCCAAAGAAGGAATTGGGTGGAGTAAATGAACAGTGCTCCTCTCTATCTGAAGCCTAGCAAGGGAGGTACGTCGATCCCACTAGAATTTAAAATGAAAAGTAAGGGAGGGGAGGCTCTACTGGACCTGAGCAGCTTTAGATACAGTACCAGGCACTTAAGAGGATTTCCACTTCTGAGCAATGGAAGCAGAAATTGACTTTTCCTTTCCAGATTTAGCAAATATTCAGAAAGGGAATCTAGCCACCTGCATTCCAGATTTGAACACCTCAAAATTCAGGAGTGCTCAAGCTCAATTTGGGCAGCTATTACTTCATTTCTCCCAGATCAAATATACTGATCCACTGTAACTTGCTGTAGAAAAAGTAGGTAAAATTGAGCAAGAAATGCTTCCCAGTGGTTTTTTAGGACTGGAATTGCTATTTTCAACAGCCATTGCCTTTTTTTTTTAAGTTGTTTAAAAGGAAGACAGTGATATTGCTTGGCAAATTCCCCATAGAAACAAAGAGTGGAACAAAATAATAATAAAGGCACCTTAACTTTTCCTCATTTATGGAGGACAGTCTTATAATATGCATCCAGATATCCTCCAAATGCACAAGCCGAAAATTGTTCCACTTTACTGCAGTTCTGTAACCATATGGGAAGCAATCCTGTCTGTGTTCTGTGCACATCCAAAATTCCTGCTGAATGACGCGCCCTGGGAGCAAGTCACCAATGACCCAGGGCTGGGGCAGAAGGAGGGTGCAGGTGGGGGTGGGGAGGGGAAGAGCCCAGGGCTGGGGTGGCAGAGGGTGGGTGGGCACTGATGGGGGGGAAGGGAGGTGCCCAGAGCTGGTGCAGCATGGGGTGTGTGTGAGCCCAGGCCAGGGGTGCCAGGAAGGGTGGGAGGTATCCCAGGGCTGGGGTGGGGGCAATCAAATTTTATTTTGCTTGGGGTGGCAAAAAACCTAGAGCCGGCCCTGATCCCAGTCAGTGCTCATTTCTCAGACCCAGAAGTGGCGCTCCTCCGTCTGAAGCTACTCTGTGAACACTAACAACCACCTTGAATTGGTTCTTGGTATGTCCCTCAGCAATCTGTCCTACATGAAATCATATTCCCCACTGATTCAGTTCTTCTTGTGGCTCCACAAATCCTAGAAGATCATGGGTGTTGTGCTTGCAATGCGTATGACAAGGGCTGTGCAGGCTCTGTGCTTCTGTCAGAGATGGTGGAACGTAAGAATGACTGTGTGGGTTTGTGGGATTTTAAAAAGGTGTGAAAATTATGGGATAATAGATGACAGTATGGGATGGAGACAGTTGCATACTGGGAAGTTGACCCCTTTCTGCTAGTCATCCCTGTGTGACTCATTTCTGCTCCACCCTGAATTGCCAAAACATCCCAAAAGACAGTGTGCTAGCTAGTTGCCAGTTGAACTCTGGGACTTCTACCCATGATGCACTGCACTGTGCATCAACACAAGCACTCTTGGTGAGCGCACACAGTGCCAACACAAGGAGCTAAGTATTCATGAGCACAGTGTAACTAACAACCCAAGAGTTTGTAGTGTAGACATGGCCTTCACTACTGAAGGCATTGTCGGAGGCATCTGGTTATTCTGAAAGCTGACCAGAATGACCACACCAAAGATGTAGACAATTTTCTGCTTTGAAGGAACTAGTGTTGCTCAATATGCACTGTAAGCCCTCAGACTCAATACCAATATTCTCTTTAATAGATTCTGTCCAACATCTTCTAATGCCAGATCTTAAAGTTTGGCACCTAAACAAGCTGCTTAATTTTCAGAGTTGCTGAGCACCCGTTGCTATCAGCAAAGTCAAATATAAGCATTTCTGCTCCTTTGCAGCTGTGCGTGGTTGGATGATTGATTCTGAAGTAATACCTTTCTTCTGGAAAATACAGTGCAAACAAACCTCTCTTTTCCCATCCCCTCACAAGCCCTTGCTTGGAGCTAGGATATATACTGGCTCAGTTGTACTGAGACCACTAGTGTTTGAAGCAAATGGCATAGATTTGCACATGCTGTTGAACTTTCATGATGCAAATTAGAGGGAATTCTTCTTTCTCTTGTTTTTTGCTCTTTTCTTTCACTACAGACTCCAATATGCTGTAATACAGCAGTAGTTATACAAGACATATATCATCCAAAGAGATAGATCTCATGACTGTACGATATGGATGTGATGAAGAGGTCTTATTCTAGCTATGTGATGCCTAGAATATCCATTTCCCTCAACTCCTACAATTTAGAATGAAGCATTATGTGTCTCATGAAAAATGACCTAAAATCAGGTTGTATTGGGTGTTACCTGCAGATAACTTATTAATAAGAAAATACTTTGAAGACACACAGGGTGTTCCTATTAGTACAGAGAGAACTGACACTAAAGCAGAAACAGTAGTGGCAAGACAAGACAAAGGAGGCAGATTTGTCTGCATATGTAATAAGACATTTTAGTTCTTTCAAAAGGTAGTGTTTGATCTTCAGGTCTGGGGAGTGCTATTATGAAATGACTGGCATTCATTACTACTGCTCCCTCTATCATGTGTGCTTTCTCATCCACTGACTCCCTGTAATGGTGTGGCACCCATCTGTCAAGTGACCCCTTCTGGTCAGGAGTGTCTGCAGTCTTTAAATAGTTCCAGCCCTGGTCTTGGGCCATACCCCCAGGGCTTCCTTCCTGGGGGTAATGGTTTCACCCTCCAGCTTTCCAACTGTGCTGCTAAGCAGTTCAGATCCCCTTCTGGGGGTTTATTGCTGTTCAATTGGCTCGGGGGGGGGGGAGACGACCCACACCCACCCATTATTTCAGGCCCCAGACCAGGGACCCTGAGAATAACAGTCATGTGCTGCTGTCTCTCTTTAACCAAACTATTTACAGTTCCCTGGGCCACTTCCCATGTGGCCCTAGCCTTCATGAAAGCTTCACTCTCATCTCACAGCTCTTCTATGTTCAGGCCCAGGAGCCAGCCAGGAGCTCTTTCTTGCTCCCCCAGTCCCTGCCAGCATTGAGCTGTCCATGGTGCTGCAGTTCCCTTTGTCCAGCCAGGACCAACATCTGCACTCCTCTGGCTCCAACAAGGAGCAACTTTTTATACTAGCCTGCAACCCTCTGATCGGCCAACCCCTTGCAGCTTCCCCCTGATTGGCTGCTTCCTGTGCAGACTCTCAGGGCCACTTGAAAGACTTAGCTCCACTGCTCCTTTCCTAGGACAAGTGTGGCAGGACCCTGAGGCTTCCAACAGGAGGCATCTGGGCCTAGTCCACCCGTCACATACCCCATTAATAAATGATAGCATAATTGTCCATATCGATGTCAGTTTGCTGGGGATTAGTTTTAGCATGGAGCGTAGCTAGTCTAACAGCCTGTGTTGAAAGCTCTCCAGTGAGGACAGTGTCAGCTAAAGCATTTACTCTTGTCACTGGGCCTTTCAGTTGCTTGGCTAACATTGCTTCCCTATTTCTACTTGAATTTTCTTTAGGCTCAAGTAGGAATATTTTCCCCAGCCCCACTTCAGCCTCTGCCCCAGCATGTTCCATGAAGGCTAATAAAGGATGCAAATTCTGTTTGCTTGTTTTTGGATAATCAATATCAATGGATACTGTCTTCTTACACTGAGGTGGAATTATACTTCGCAGACATGGATGCTATTCGGCAGCTGACTCACCAATAGTCTGAGCACACAGATGTTCATGAATATCCACTTGATTCAGAGCAGCTACTGTACCAGAGGTGAGGGATACTTATTTCATATGTACTAGCTTTGGTTACAAAAACAAAAACACACACAGGAAACTGGCAATGCCATAAAGGAATGTATGTACTAGAGAACCAGCAATATGTAAATCCCTCTTGGTATGCCTGACGCAAAGACATTATACCTAAGGCTAAGATTTTGTCAGGGATATTTTTAGCAAAAGTCACGGACAGGTCACATATCAGTGGGGTAGCTGTGTTAGTCTGTATCCACAAAAAAACCCAAACAACAAGGAGTCTAGTGACACCTTAAAGACTAAAAGATTTATTTGGGCACAAGCTTTCGTGGGTAAAAAAACCACTCACTTCTTCAGATGCATGGAATGCTCTCCTTGGACAGGTCACAGGCATTAAAGAAAAATTCACAGAAGCTGTGACCTGTCACAGATATTTTTAGTAAAAATCGATGATAAAATAGGGCTCTATGGGTCCCCACACCACCCACAGTGGGGCAGCTGCAGGGTGACTAGGAGCTCCAGGTGTCCCCACTGTAGGTAGGGTGTCTGAGCTCCAGGGTCCCCCGCTGCCCATAGCTGGGATCTGCACGGGTCCCTGCCACCTGCAGCAGCTAGGAGCTACAGGGTACCCCTGCCACCTCCAGCTCCAGGGTCCTCTGCCACTCACAGCAGCTGGGAGCTGCCACGGGTGGTGGAGCTCCCCACCCCAGGACCATGCAGGTGGCAGGGGACCCTGCAGCTCCCGACTGCCGTAGGCTGAAGTCACAGATTCTGTCACTTCTGTGACCTCCGTGACTAAATCATAGCCTTAATTATACCTATTTGGGTGACTGGTATGTGGATTTGGAACACTTCACCCAAAACCTTATTTTTAGTAATACAGGAAGATGAATACCAGATAGCCATTACACTTGCTTTCTTAACAAGTTCAAGAGATATGCAGTCAATATTACTCCTTCAGCTATCAACAGAAGGCAATGAAGAATGGGCATGGAAAATTTTTTTGTCCACCTTAAAAAAAATCAAAATATGGGGATGGGGAACAGGTAGGAAGGACAGCCCATTGATTAGGGCATTAGCCTGGGACTTGGTAGACTTGGGTTCAAGACCCTGCTGCACCACAGACTTCCTCTGTGACTTTGGGTAAGTCATTTAGCCTCTCTGTGCCTCAGTTTCCCATCTGTAAATTGGAGATAACAACACTTCCCTATCCCTCAGGGGTGTTATGCGGGAAATACTTCAAAGATTAATGCATTCAGGACCAGATTTTCAAAGATATTTAGGCACCTAAAATGCAGATATGCACCTATTAGGATTTTAAAAAGCACCTAACTCCTACTGAGAATTAGGCCCAAGGTGAACTGAGTTGGGCTCCCAGACACTGAAATACTAAAAATTTCTAAAATAACTTCTGAAAACTTGGGCCTGGATTTCTTTTATTAATGCAGCTGTCACATCCCTTTGTAGGCTACATAAAGAAAGCCCTGCTTCAAGCCATGGTGATACCATTAACCAATTCCAAACAACACCCAGCATTCTCTGTTCCTGAAATGGGATACTGCAGAGAAAAATGGAGGGAAAAAAAAATAGGTTTGATACATCATAACAAATGCTGTGTCTTTCAGAAAGACCTATGAAAACAGAGTGTATACTGGGGAAAAAAGAGTTACCAAAAAACATTTCAAACCTCAAAAAACAGTTGTGTGGGTCCCATTCAAGATCTGGAAAAGGTTCATGGTGGTTCCTATTTTGCCTGAAACAGCTGACCGCGTCTTAAGGCACATGAAGTAAAACCAATTTTAAAATCACCTTCAGTTCATTTTACTTGTAAATACTACAAACAGGGCATCTATGCACTTCATAATACCATAATGAAACAGGAAAAGGAGCAGTAAACAACACAAACAAAATGAATACGGTAACATGCATATCTCAGGGTTCTGATGACATTAGATACAGTTAAGTGTTAGTTTTCATGGCTATCATGACATTATCAGAACTCCTTGCTATATGTACTTCATTGTTACACTATGTGCTGATCTCTCCCTGGAGGCAGTGGTGTGTGCACAGGTGGCACTGTCTGGATTAGGGAGTAGTAGCCCTTATCTGACAGACATCCAGAAGACCTAGGGAAGAACTATGGAGCCCCCTCATCCCCTAGAGGACAATGTAGGAGGAGTGGGGATAGGCTTTAGGGCTCCAAAAACCCCCTCCATTTAAGAAAAGGTTGGGTGGACCCCAGGATTGGGAGGACAGTGGCAAGAGCGTGAGGCAAAGCTATGTGAATACCATCTATTCAAGTTTAGGACTGTTTTCTCTTAACAGAACCTAAACCCATTATAATTTTGGCGAGTTCACAATTGTATATGATCCTTTCTCATAGCCTTGCATGAGTTCATCTGTATAAATGACCTTTCCCTCTGAATTGTAGCATGACTCATTTCACTCAAACCACCAAGCTGTGGGTTGCACACAGCCTTCTATTTGCGGACTTATTCCTGTCCACTTACGAGATGAGTGAACATAATGCTTCAACAAATACCTAGGGGGATTTCAACATATGGTGTATGTCTACCCAGTCATCCAACAAGTATGTGAAATTGGTTGTAAGGAGCTTAGAGCAGACTGTACAATAACCAGATGACTGATTAATCTAATGCCTACATAATGGGCAAAGAACTGACAACTCATCACATTAAATCACTGGTAGCATTTGACATTTTTCATTTAATTAAGTATATTCTTTAAAATTCCTAAGTAACCTAATAATTCAGTTTGTGGCATCAATAGATCTAGCAATGTAACACTGACTACATTTTTTAAAACACAAGCATAAAGGTATAGGAAACAAGACTCCATTTCTCATATGTGCAATGCCAAATTAGTGCTTTGTGTTGTCTGTTTCTCATCAACTAATGATAACAATATATAATTAATTCTGCTGTAAAGTTCTAAACTTATAATGTTTAATGTATGTTTTGAATACTTCTAAGCATATGTTGGAGGAGGTAATTAAATATTTTAACTTCTGCTGCTTTTTTTAGCTCAACATATAAAATGGATGCTCCTGATCATGAAGTTGTAGAACAGGATTTTTTGTAAAGAGAACCATATGATCTAAATGCAGTACCACCTAGTCTAAGAT
This sequence comes from Chelonoidis abingdonii, assembly GCF_003597395.2. Lineage (NCBI taxonomy): Eukaryota > Metazoa > Chordata > Testudines > Testudinidae > Chelonoidis > Chelonoidis abingdonii. Next base: position 131,316,293 of record NC_133771.1, read on the forward strand.
AGCGCAACATGCTAACACACATCTTAAATTCATTACACTGTCAGTAACCTGACTTTGAAATCTTTTGTTGCAAACCAGGGCAAGGTCCTATAGAAGCTACCTTTTTCATAAATGATGAATACATGCTACATTCAGAATACAGGCGTCCTGAGATCTGAAAGTACTTTACAAATAGTGTACAACTGAGCCAAAATATAACCACTGAAGTGTGACCATTTTGTTCCAGTATAAGAATACTTCCATGTACTGTGATTCGATATTTTCCTTGATGTTTGACATGCAATCTTATTGTTTATTTGTGGAATAGCACAGACTGGAATATCTATCCACTGGGAAGTTGGCGGGGACTGCTATTGCTCTTTTCCACAGAAATGCCACAGAAAAGAACTGGGTCCATGTCCCAGAAATTTAAGACAAGTGACATAACCTACTTCACAGTGGTCACTTCAACTCAACCCAAGGAAAAGTTTGTATAAGAAGTTCTGGTAACAAGGGAATTCCTATAGAAATTCAAATCATATCAATGACACTAATGTCCCAATAATAGACCGTTAATTATATCAAGGAAGAAAGAAATTCTCCTGGATCTTAGTTTTCATTTTAAGGTTAGTCTCTAGCTGTAATACTGCAAAGATAACTTTCAAAATATGACCTCATGTCTGCTGCAGAGTGTAAAGTCTGAAATGATCTCTCTGAGGTGTGAACTGCCCCATTCTTTTTTATGGGTGCTAAATCAGATGCCAATGATGAGACTGCAAATGTCATCATTGTTAAATGTGTCACCATTCATTGCATGTAAGGAAGGGGAGAAAATATACAATGAAGATCTACACCAGCCTTTCCTATGTGTAGGGCATAGATTCATAGACTCTAGGACTGGAAGAGACCTCGAGAGGTCATCGAGTCCAGTCCCCTGCCCTCATGGCAGGACCAAATACTGTCTAGACCATCCCTGATAGACATTTATCTAACCTACTCTTAAATATCTCCAGAGATGGAGATTCCACAACCTCCCTAGGCAATTTATTCCAGTGTTTAACTACCCTGACAGTTAGGAACTTTTTCCTAATGTCCAACCTAAATCTCCCTTGCTGCAGTTTAAGCCCATTGCTTCTTGTTCTATCATTAGAGGCTAAGGTGAACAAGTTTTCTCCCTCCTCCTGATGACACCTTTTTAGATACCTGAAAACTGCTATCATGTCCCCTCTCAGTCTTCTCTTTTCCAAACTAAATAAACCCAATTCTTTCAGCCTTCCTTCATAGGTCATGTTCTCAAGACCTTTAATCATTCTTGTTGCTCTTCTCTGGACCCTCTCCAATTTCTCCACATCTTTCTTGAAATGCGGTGCCCAGAACTGGACACAATACTCCAGTTGAGGCCTAACCAGCGCAGAGTAGAGCGGAAGAATGACTTCTCGTGTCTTGTTTACAACACACCTGTTAATGCATCCCAGAATCACGTTTGCTTTTTTTGCAACAGTATCACACTGTTGACTCATATTTAGCTTTTGGTCCACTATGACCCCTAGATCTCTTTCTGCCATACTCCCTCCTACACAGTCTCTTCCCAGTCTGTATGTGTGAAACTGATTGTTCCTTCCTAAGTGGAGCGCCTCATAGGCACATGGAAAGGACTAGCAGGGGGAGTAGGATTCAGAAGATGTTTAAAGGCTTAAACATCTTAACTTATACAACCCAGGATAGCATTTCAGGAGGTACAGTTGGGTTCTATTTCATGAAGAGGGTCTCAGCTTCAAAAAAAACAAAAACCTTCTGGAAATATTGGACTCTTTCATGGAAAGCAGTTACTACGTCTTGCATTGTGGACAACACGCTTACAGTGCAATTCTTGTCAAACTGTTTGTTAGCACATTTTGGATAGCTGCTGTGGTACAGCCATGTTCAAATATTAGGTGAGTTCCAATATACTTTTTGAACACAGCTGACATGGTTTGAGCTCATTTGCCCCACCCAGCCAAATCATGCAGAACATGATTCAGTGGGAGCCGTGCTGAAACCATACTTTAACATAGCTTTCAAACACAGCTCCTTTCTCAGTGTTGACAGGGTCATAGCAGTATGGCTTGGGTCTGATTCACAGAAGCTGCAAATATATTGCAGCTGTACATCTTCACAAATAGCAGGCACTCTAAGCCCTAACACAGTAGCTTCTGCTACTAGTGCAGCTGGTCAGAGGCAGCACCACAAAAACCTGGTTTCAATTCCCATTCTCTCAGCCTCCTGCAACCCAGCTAAAGGGGCAGGAGTAGCCCATAGTATTTTTAAAAAATCGAAGCGGAGACTTTCACTTATTCCCAAGACCGCAGAAGAGCCTATCTTCCCTCAGATCCCCTTTTTGCCTGCATTCTTCTTGGTCTCCCCGCTCTCCACCCCAACTCCACAAGATCCCATCTCTCCTTCACCAGCACCCTCACTCTGTGTTAAGCCAAGGGTATTGGGGATGCGGGGAGAGGAATCATTGATTTAAAGTAGCAGACTTCAGGCCAAGCAGCAGCCACCTCTCCTACGAGCTGCTGCTTTATAGGGCTTCTCTATATTTTTACAGCTAGGCCACTGTAGCACTTCAGCATAGACGCTACCTATGCTGACATGAGGGATTCTGCCACCTCCTCGAAAGGTGGTAGCGAGGTCAAAAGACGAATTCTTCCATCAACCTAACACTGTCTACATGTGGACACAGGCTGACTTAACTATGCTGCTCAGGAGGGTGGACTTTTCACACACTTCACCAACATAGTTAAACCGCCCTAATTTTGTAGTGCAGACCAGGGCCTAGCAGCAGGACAGTTTACACTGGCTTAAGGTGGAGCACAGGAGCCAGCAGCTGACAGAAGAGGCACTGACCTGGCTCTCCCCTTGTGGAGAGAGGACAGGTATGCACCAAGAGGTGGCAGTCCCTCCTGGAACTCTGGAGCTGAGCTGCCAGTGTGCTTGCATTGACTGAGCATGGATCAAATATTCCCTTACTGAGGCCTGGTCTACACTAGAAAATTAGGTTGGTTTAACTAAATTGTTCCGGGGTGTGAAAAATCCACCCCCCAGAGCAGCACTGTTAAGCTAACCCAAGTCCCCATGTTGATCTAGCTACCAGGGAGGTAGATTACTTACACCAATGGGAGAGCTGTGCTCCTGTAGCCTTTTAAGTGTAAACAAGCTCTGAGTTGGGTCCCCAAGTATGACAAGGGAAGGATTTACAACCCTGAATGAAACCCCACTGACGTCAAAGGAGTCACACAGTTGTAGTTTACAACAGAATTTGGCCCACATGCTTTAGCAGCTGCTGAGCCATTTTCCCATTAGATCTAAAACACTGTTCTAATCCCTATCATAGAAATGGCAAATATTTCAGATAAGGTTATTAAATGTATAGCCAAGCAAAAAGCTGCCGTTCATTGCTCTGAAAACCTTTGCCTTACAATATAAAAATACAGATTAATCAGTATAACCAAATAGCAATCCTATTTGCTGCATTGGCGAAAAACATTGTTTTACTTTTCCAATACAGTACTTCGAATATACATTGATTAATCTCAGGCTAGCATTACTATGTATAGCAAAATTAATAACACTCTCCAAACACAGCTGTGTTAGGCTCATAATTTACTGATTAGTAGCCCACAGAGATAAACATTAGAACTATTTCTACTGCAAAAACAAGTGTGTTGCTGTCACAGCATTTCCTTGCTTCATAAAAATTCTGTTGTGAAATTTAACTTAGGGCAGTTTCTCTAACCAAAATACTGTTGCCTGCTAGGGTTCTGACAAAACAACTATTTACTATACCTACTCTAGTACGGTACATGCGACTGTACATTTAAAAAAATGCCCCAATCTCTTTTCTTCTTATAAAAAACAGTGGAAGTGATCAAGGTAAAAAAATTATTAAAATGTTGAACATCATTATTTCTGTCAGATGAGGTTAAATACTTTATCGATTCAGTCTTTAAAAGGTGTTTCATGTAGCTGCATTGTAAGATCTCAAGAGCATGTGTGGTCATGTAGTTGACTCAGGCCCCAGTACTGCAATGAGCACCACACAGACAGACCCTTGAGCCTTCAGAGAGTTCTGCTGAAATCAGCTGGGCTTCCCATTTGTGCAGGAGTCCACTCATAAGGAGTTCATTGCAGAACCAGTCCCAGAGTTTGTAGAGATGATCACATAATTTTATGCCAGTACATGATTTTTTCCAACAGTGCATTTGATGGCGTTGGGGCTAGTTTTCCATGGTCCAATCAATGGAGCTTGTAGGACTGTCTTTGTAAAGTTATTCTGCATTCTGATACATCTCAATTTAAAAAACAAACAAACATTTATTGTGTGCAAGTGCTTGCAGGCTTGGGACCTTAGTGATTTATTTCTCTTAACATTTGTCAGAGTTTTTTATATACATAAAACTCTGATCTATCTCTCAAGACCGAGAGACCGACCCACCTACCCCCAACTTTTGGATGCAAGTGATTATATGGGAATCTCATCTTACATTCTTTTAAAAAGTACATTTCTAGCCCTCTTGGTTGTGGGGCGGGGGAGACCTGAAAACATGAAGAACGCACTAACTCAAAAATCAGAAGGCAAATGATACAAACTCACTTTTGTTTGAAAAAATAATGATTTTAAAGCCAGTCTCATGAGTTTTGGAATCTGATATAATTTTTTAACACAGAGCTGAGAATACAGTTATCTATATTTGCTCATTACTGAGGCTATGTCTACATTTGAATTTTATATTGCTAATGATCATTAGATCCAAGGTTCCCTGCTATTCCTCACTTACTCATGCTGGGAGGAGACCTCTGTCAGAAAGCCTTTTACAGCTTTAAGGCTTTTTTAATTAGCCGTCATCTCTTTCATGCCTCAGGACAAAAGGATGTTTTATTTCTCAGGTTTATTTAATTATATGGTGTGACCCATACAGGGTGTTTTTTATGCTCATTCCAGAGCAAACTACTCAACAGGTATGTAACTATTTTAAGTAGTAGTTAGAAAACATGGGGAGAGACAGATATTCAAGCCTTCAGAAAAAGAATTGGTTATAAAAAAAGCCACCAGCACCACCACACATATTGGAACTTTGACCTGTAGACCTTTCCCATGCTTCTCTTTCAACTCACTTTTGTAAACATACCCTAATAATATCCTACATCTTAAAACATGAGGGAGACCAGGGGAGAGGAAGGGCAATGATAGAGTTTGCTATTCTACCAGATGGAAAACATAATAAGAAAAAGGGGTTACTTAGCAGCAGTAACACTTGTTCTCTGAATGTATAGGTTACACAGAGATTCACCGTAGGAGTCACTTGCCTAGCCTTGGAATGGTCTCAACAGTTGGACCACACACCTTTGAGCCTAATATTCCATAGATCAAAGGTATAAATAACACTCCCCCTCTAACTATCCCTCGTTTCCATCCGTCTTAAGAACTTATATGGCTCTATTACTATAGTATCTGAGTGTCTCACAATCTTTTACATATTAAATCTTCACAACATCTGTGAGGTAGGAAAGGATCATCACCTTCATTTTACAGATGAGAAACTGAGGCACAGAAAGCCTAAGTATCTTGCTCAAGATCTCACAAGAAGTCTGTGGCAAAACAGGGATGTTAACAGAGGTCTCCCAAGTCCAAGGCTAGTGCCTTAACCACTGGAACATCCTTCCTCTTAGCCCTCTCGAGCGGGGGTGGGGTTCAAAGTACAGTGAAGGTCAGAGTGGCTTGACTGAGGCAATACATTCAGAGAGCAAGGATTACTGCTGGTAAGGAAGCTCTTTGTGTGCTTCATGATGGTCACCAGATAGTCTCCCAGCTCGTATTCCTTTGCTGAGGGGAGAGGGGAACTCCTATCTTTTCTAAACATCTGAATTCCCATCTCAGATCCTGAACTTAAGGCACAAGTCTAGCATCTCCCTGCACTTGTGGCCCCCACACAACCTTAGCTTTGCCCCAAGATGACATCATGCAATAATGATGTGAGAGAATGGATGCAGGCTCCTCTTCCCTGTGGTGTGTAGCTACACATGCGCTGCATGCCACCGCCAGTGATATATAGTGTAGATGTAGCCTTAGAAAAAAAATCCAGTCCTGATTTAAAAATTGCCAGTAATGAAGAATCCACCGCAACCCTTGGTAAATTGTTCCAATAGCAAATTACCCTCACTGTGGAAAAATGTACACTTTATTTCCAGTCTGAATTTGTCTAGCCACAGCTTCCAGCCACTGGAGCGTCAGTACTTAGGTCCATAGTGCATTAGATCATGTTAGCAGTACACAGTACTACTACTGCAAACTTTTATATTGACTTCTCAATGTCTACTCTTGGAATGTAGTCTGAGAAGTCCTTAGAGCACCGTATCGTGCTCCAGCTCTGCCATGTTTCTCAATATTCACAATTCAGCAGGTTTTGAAATATGCTGCACAGGATATAATGCAATTCAGCAAGTGTACAAACGTGCAGAAGCAATATGTAACTTTCACCATGTGCAGACAGCCACTATGCAGCTGTCCCTGAGCTAGGAATTATGGCTAGTAGCCTTTTTTATTTTTAAATGGATTCATGATAAGCAAGAAGAATGTGGGATCTGCACCTGCGTCACTATTAACATAGTCCTCAAGGTTACATTGGATTTGCCATAAAGATAATATTATTGTTCCTTCCAGTTCTGTATCCAGCCTCCTTCATTGGCCAATAACTACTGTATCAGAAGAAAGTCAAAAAATAAATAAAATAAAACCCCTCAGTAAACCTAGCCAACTGCGTGAAATACATTGGGTGGGGCAAGGTTGTATGTCTCACTGAAGCCCATAGGCAATCAGTTACACCCAGAAGCATAATATTTTATTTATCCTTATTCTGGCATATAACTAATTATAACTAAAAAGAGTTTTGTCATAAAATTACTTTGTCCTGTATTAATTCCAGCCACAGTACATGTCTCTCAATGACCTCATGTGACAGTGAATTCTACAGCATGGTTATAAACAACATCAAGGTATTATTTTCTTTTAGTAGATCCAAATTTGGTGCCCTTTAATTTTCATGAGAATCTCTGATTTTCTGTGATCAGACATGACTGAACTGTTTTACGTGCCCTTTGTAATTCTGAAGATATCAAGTCCCTTTACCTCTTCCTCTTGCCAAACTAAGTAATCTTAGCTTTACAGTGTCTTAAGTAAATGCTGCCATACCACTAACCATTTTCATTACTCTTCTCTGGATCTTTTCATTTCCCACTGTAGAGCTACCAAGATGATGCCCACATGAAACAATATACTTCAGATCAAGATTTACTATTCTTCCCTGTAACATCAGAGTAATAATTATTTCTGTCTCATTTTATACCCTTTCTTCAAGCATGCTATTTACTTGTTAAACTTCTGCTGTACAGTAGGCAGACACCTCCATCGAGCTATTCATGGCTCCCAAATCTTCTTTCCTCCCTCAGAGGATCCCCCAAGTTCCTATCAGCACATGAGAAGACTGGTAAATGTACCCTAATGTGCATCACTGCAACACACATACACAATACTTGGTCTGATTCTGCAATTTGCCAGGTGAGTCACTTCAGGTGCACAGCATCCTCATCCTCCAGCAACTTAATTGGGAGTTGAGGTTTTACACGAAGCGCTCCCCATCTAGCTGGATCAGGCCCTTTTTGTTCAGCCACAACGGGGATGTATCCCTCAGCTTCACAACACTCTTCCACTTCTATTGTTTTCATCTCCTCTGTAATCCCTAAATCAACAGGCACACAATGCATTATTTCTGTAGCTGTCAAACCCTGACTGTGGTTAATTCACTTCCAAGGGGCTACGAATAGCTTTGAAACAATTGGTTAATGTTAATGGGTACCGGATAGCTGACAACTTGCTATTATTAGCTCAGATTCACAGCTTACGAATTCTGTGTGTGTGAAAAAATACATATTTATTTTTCCTCTACTCCCTTCATCTCCTCTACCAATCTCAGTTCATCATCTTCCAGGAAGAAAAGAAATGAAGCCACTCTATAATTCTTCCTTGTAGGCAGCCTGCAAACATTTGATGGTAATCTAAACAAAACTGATTTGTCTTATTCATTCCCCACTCCTTTCCCCCTGAAAACCATTTTACTTTATGACAGTACCGTCACTGCTGGAAATTTACATCCCACTAGGGCTTATGTTCACACTTCCAGAATGCACACAAAAAAAAATGGCAGCTTTTGTATATATATCGATTACAAGCAGAGACCCTTCAGACAAACACCTCCACACTTTGGAAGCAGATTTTAAAAACTTCTCCTTACAACAGCAACTCTGCTTGCTTGGGTTCTGTTGGTAAGGAAAAATCATGAACATCTCTTCCATAATATTAAAAAATAAATCCATGAGAGGAAAAACTAATAGACTACAGCTCAAACAGATACAAAGAATAGCCTGTTATTGTTCAGACAACCTTGTAACAGAGAACCTTATTAATTAGAGATGATGCACAGATGGCTCGGAATTGATTCGAAGTTCTGAATAGTACTGGTATTTTCATACCAAGCCCTTATCTGCTTACGAGGAATGAAACCTTCCATTTAATTAAAAAGAAAGCTACTTTTTTTTAAAGCCCCCAGTGGAGCAAACACTGAGGCATAAAAAAAATTGAGTTTGCCTTGTATTTCTTCCAGATTTAGAGCTCTGCACTTCATACTTTTTTAACGCCTTCCATCAGAGGAACTCAAAGCACTAATGACAATGATCTACAGAAGAGTGCTGTTATTGCCGTTTTATGTGGGAAAATAGGAAAAGAAAGGTGAAGTCATTTGCTCAAGGTCTCTCAGCAGTTTACAGCAGAAGTAAGAACAGAACTCAGAGTTTCTGACTCCCAGTATATGTCCATACTTATCTACTCAGTCCCTGGGTCTGAGCTTGGGCAGCTACCCCAAGCCACCGCCAGAGCTGCAGCATCTACATTGCTCTTTTTAGCACACTAGGTCGAGTTGAGCTTGCACTAATTTGTCAACCCATGCTGAGAATAACACCTCCCAGCTACAGTGGTGATGTACGTTCAGTCCTCAATCAACAGACCATGTCTCTCCTTCAAATATCCTTCCTGCTTTTTATTTATGAATAAGCCCCTTATTTTTGAGTTTAAACCAATTTTTATTAAAAAAAATATTGGATTTTACAGAAAAGTATTATTTTTCCCCCTATGTTTGTATCATTCAAATATATATATATATAAAACATGTTTCACTAGGAAAATACAATACATTGCATGAAATATATGTATTGTGATAATATACACTAGTTTGTGTGTATATGCAAAGCTGTCTATTGAAGTAAGGCTATATTAGTCTAGAAGATAAAAGTAACAAACAGGCCCGCATGCACACCTGAAGGTAGTGATGAATCTCACACCCACCACATACACATTAAAGCAGTTAGTAGCTAATGGTTTAAAGATCTGACATACTAAAATGAGAAGAAAATGAAAATACTTAGCCAAACACAAGGAAGTATTTGAAATTTTTCAAAAAACAAAAACAGGAGAAAATGATGAAGTTGAGTGTATGCACTGCAGATGGTGCTGGTCAATTATTACATGTAAATATTTATAGTCTAATAGTTCTAAGTCTACGACAATAAACTGTTTATTCAAATAAAAAGTTTTATTTGGGGGTCAGAGATATATTGTTTTCTTCAACTCAGAGGTGGCATTGTGTTATGAGTTCTGTTTTAGTTCTGCAGCAAACCACACTGAATTTCATTTCTCTAAGCATTAATCTACTGCAGGGGTCAGCAACCTTTCAGAAGTGGTGTGTCGAGTCTTCATTTATTCACTCTAATTGAAGGTTTCGCGCACCAGTGACACATTTTAATGTTTTTAGAAGGTCTCTTTCTATAAGTCTATAAGATATATCTAAACTATTGTTGTATGTAAAGCAAATAAGGTTTTTAAAATATTTAAGAAGCATCATTTAAAATTAAATTAAAATGCAGAGCCTCCCAGACCGATGGCCAGGACTCAGGCAGTGTGAGTGCCACTGAAAATCAGCTTGCGTGCCACCTTTGGCACATGTGCCATAGGTTGCCTACCCCTGATCTACTGAATACTCCCCCTCCAACCCCCCTGTCCTTCCATCCACCAAAATAAAGCCTCATACTTACCCAGAAAAGTTCCTTTTTTTGCACCCATTTTCACCTGTTTTTGTAGTAATAAACACCAATACATTTCCAGGAAAAATTAAATAAAATGAAAACCAAAAATGAAGGGCTCTATTTATGAACAACCTCTGCTTAATGAATACCCTGTTAGACTGCACATATGCAGTGGCACTCCCCTCATACCATTTTGCTAGATGCTTTTAACCCTCTACCCCATCTGCTGCATATGCATTATACTTACAGCCAGATTGTTGGTATAAGTCAGCTTTGCTCCACTGAAGTAAATAAAAATGCTCCAATTTACACTAGCTCAGAATATAGCTCTCAGTTTCTAAACTGTGAGTTTGGGCAAACTTCAACATTTCAAATTTCCTAACTGGACAGTCAAGTTCTGAAACCTCACACGAAGAGGCATTCGTCCTTCCACACCATGTACCATGTGATTAATTTATAGAATGACATAAGGCATGAGAAGATACTTTTTGCTACCAGCATCTGGAAATACATCTATGCGTGCTATAAGCTCATCTTAGAACTCCCTTTGGTAATCTGGGAATAAAAAGTTTTGCTGGGCTTCATATTGTTGTGACAGAGGTTAGGTGAAATCTTGTTGAAGCTGGCGAGCACAGCTGCTTTTCCTTTAGGGTAAATGTAAGAAATAGATAGGTTTTTTTTTACTCCAAAGAGGAGCTTAAGTGATAAAAGCCACCAACACAGGCCATGTGCTAGGCCAATCAGAAGCTGAGTTATATGGGAGGCGGGGTTTTACTGGGAGCTGAATGCAAATGGCGGGGGCTAGGTATTGTTTGGTGCTGTGTGTGTGTGTGTGTGTGTGTGTGTGTGTGTGTGTGTTTCAGAGAAACAGGACTTTGTGTACATTCTTTGTAAAGAAACGGGACTGAATCAAAGAAATGCCTGACTCCATCATCAATTTGTGTCTTTTCCTAACAGAAACAACCCACCTGAAAACTGGCTAACTGCTCAGGCCAAAAGCAATAACATTATAATTAATGACTAGAAAGGTAATAATGTTCTAGTTGTCAGAGAACTCTGATTTTCCCCATATACTGCTGGAATTAGTACAAGTATATCATTTGCAGATTTATGTCTAGAACTAAATTAACTAGGAAGGAGAAAACAAACATTTAGCCTATAAGCTTCTTATTTAGGCCCCGCTCTTGCAAACACATACTTGCACAATGTTAAGCAATGTTAAGCATATGAGTAGTCTCATTAAACTTATTTGGGGAAGAAGTGCACATGGGCAGTCTGAGGCTTTGTCTGCACTACACAGCTTTTAGCAAAACGGCCGTGTCGCTAAAAGTCAGGCAGCGTGAACGCTGTTTGTCGGCACTTTTGCCGACAAAATACTTCCACCCCCTGCAAGCGGGATTCGCGTTGTCGACAGGAGAGCACTTCTGCTGACAAGGAGTCGTTTGTAGCAGCAAAACTTGTGTCTTTTGAGGGGGAGGGGCTTTTTTAAGCACCTGTGAACTACAAAAGTTTTGTTGTTCAACCGGCAGTGTAGACAAAGCGTCAGACTCAATAAGGGTACTCAGGCATCACACCACAAACCTAGGTAAAATATTTTCAAGATCATGGCCTTAAGTAAACTCCTTTCAGAAGAACCAGGTTCTCTGTATATCTGGTACAGTATTGAACACACAGTGGATGCTCAATAAATAAACAACAACACATGAAATAGAATTTTAACTGAGGAACCAAAACAAAGCTAGAGAAGGAATCCTATGAAAGGCATAGCATAAAACTACAGAGAAGAGAGAAAGAAAACAGAAGCTTTGTTTCTGTTATATACAGAGAAGAACTGAAAGATTATTAAATGACAACATGCCCTATAGTTTTCGCATTTTATATAATTGACTTCATTACCTGTTGACAAATAAACAAATAACTGTGTGGCCTAATCTTTCTTCACTCACCAAAATGGTTCTTGATCATGTTTTCAAAGACATTTATTCCTTGTTCTTTGATCTGGGGAATTTTACCAGAGTCTCAAATTTGAAGAAAAGATTACGTTGAAGACGGTTTATGGCAGATTGACTGTAACTAAGGAGAGCATGAGCTAATAAGAATACTTTTATCTGAAACTATTGCTCCTTTTTGACCTGAGCAGCTAGTCCAAGTTTGGGGCCCTAAGGATGTTCCACTTGGGAGTAGAAATTGGTGATTCGGGTATTTCCTGGATGCAGTTTTGTTTATTTACAAAGAACATACAAAGTCCTGTCTCTCTGAACACAGAAGGAATCAAGTAACAGGAAACAGTTTCTTTTACTCATAGCACCAAAACCACTTTCAGCCTGCACTCCTGACCCAAAAACTGCTCCCCAGGTTCAGACATCGTGCCTTCAGCTGCTCTCTAGAGATGGCTGTCTCTCAGGTGCTCCTTGTTTTGCCTTCCCTCATACCCAGCCCCCACTAAAAACAAAACTCAACCCAAGCCCCTCCACCTACTCAGGCTAAACCTCTGGGCAAGTTCATAACACCCTTTTACTTTAGAGGGGGCTTCTTTGTTCATCCTCAAAAGTTATGTTAATTAAAGGATATGTTCACACCCAACCTCAAAGAGATTTGTGATCCAAGCAGTCGTCAGTACTTCTCAGCATAGCAATAGTCTTTATTCAGCTTTTCTCAAGCTCTTATACTAAGGACACTAGAGCCTTAATAAAAATCAGAATCATCACCGTTTTCTCAATTATCAGGGTAAGTTATTGTTATACTGTCAATTAGACTATTGTTGTCTTGCTTTCTTTATTAAGAAAAGATCAAATAGAAAAGAACCTTAGGAAAATGTGAGAGTCACTGGGGCCCAGATTTTTAAAGGTATGTAAGTGTTGCTGTGTTTGGTGTTGCAACACCTAACTGATTTAAGAGGTTAAATCTCATTTTCAAAAGGGATTTAGGCATTTAGGATTCAGAATCCCATTGATATTAAGCCCCTCCCCTTGCTCAGTTTTACTTTTTGTGAAGAACATATGATGTAAAAGAACCTTCAATTATCAGAAATCTTTGCTCACTGACAAACACACTGAGATCACTGAGAATTTGCACTCATATATTGTCCAGCAGCATCAACGAAAATAGGCAGATGCCCAGGCTAAACAATAATGAGGCAGGGGGAAAGAAAGCCAAGTCCAGAATAATGAGACAAGTTAAAATTTCTGGTTTCAATCATGATAATTGAAATCAAATGCTCATGATGTAGGATCCTTATTAAAATGTACATGTCCTTTTATGACTGGGGCTGAAAAGAACTAATTGTACCAACATACTCCCACAGCTGCTACACTTTGGCCATTTGCATGGTACTGTTAAGGATTAGAACGTCAGTGTATCTTCAAAACACAATTCCGAGTGGATGATTCTTCTTTCCCTTTCACTAGCATCAATCTGCAGAAACTCCACTGAAGTCAATGAAATTAAACTGGTGTACATGAGAGCAGAATCTGATGCTATCTAATTGGCACTAATAGCACTATGCTATCAATGGGTCCTTCTACACTATGCTATCAATGGGTCAATGCTAAGTAGATACCTTACTTCAGCGGTTCTCAACCAGGGTTCCAGGGCCCCCTGGGGGATCATGAGCAGGTTTCAGAGGTCCACCAAGCTGGGCCAGCGTTAGACTCACCAGGGCTCAGGGCAGAAAGCCGAAGCTGCATTGCACAGTGCTGAAGCTTGGTGCCCCAAGCCTCAACACATGGGGTTGAAGCCAAAGCCTGAGCAACTTCACTTTATGGGGCCCCCTGTGGCATCTGGCCCCAGGCAATATCCCTATTTGCTACTCCCTAATGCCAGCCCTGGTTTTATATTCAGAGACCCAGTTGTTGTGGCACAGGTCGCCATGGAGATTTTACAGTATGTTGCGGCGGGGAGGGAGGAGGGGAGATGTCAGAAGGAAGAAGATTCAGAAGCCCTGCCTTGCTTCATGAGTGGTCCAACTGAAATAAAATCAGCTTGTGAAGTGTGGTACTGTGCAATTCGATGTGAGTAAGAGAGGGCACTAGCAACGAGGCCAAATAGAAATATTGTGTTGGGCCTAATTTATCAGTGCATTACATTACTTTGCACTGGCATGACTGTACTGAAAGCAGACTTACCACCCCACTAAAAAAAAGTTCTCCATGTATCCAAAGCTTTCAGCTAAAGCAACGTTGTTGAGGAATTTAGGGCCAACAACAATCTCATTTAAAAATTCCCTCCATCTGGGGTTGCAATTTCCATTTTAAATGGTTTTCAGTATTCTAGGGGAACCACTGACATCTTGGCATATGATAACTATCAGGCTCAGCCCTCACAAATGCCACTGTTGTATGAGATGTTAACATGCTCACCTCCCACTTAAATCAACGGGACGCGAGAGCTCTTAGCATCTCACAGGGCTAGTTAACTCTTTATAAGATGGAGACCACACTTAAGGGCCTTCCCACCTAGACATAAAAGAGAGTATAGAAGATGAATGACTGCAGGAAAGCTATATTAATGCTTTTTGCATTCAGTGTCACAATAAACCTTCCCTGCCCCCACTACACTTGAAAACAACATGGACAGCAAATCTCCATGCAAGCGCCTCGCTGTTTAATTGTGGTACATTATTTCTCTCTCTATTAAATCAGATTAGAATGTGAAAACCACAAATACCACAAGTTTATCTCTAGTGACCGCTGTACTTCTAATCAATAGGTAATATAATTAATTCAACCAGCCTTAAGTGTTCTCAGTCTCATTTTGATTAGACTACAGATCCTACCATGGATTAGCACCAACACGGAAAGTCAATTAGAAATAAACACTGTCATTTCTTCCCTATGCCACAGTTCTCATAAGCTACTGTGCAGCCCAGCCATTTGTAGTTTCTATTGAAAAGGCATTCAGGACAGTAACCCTCCTATTAATCACTGATGGATTATCACAGCTTTTCTATTGATTTTATTCTGCTCTGTTTCACTTCGGATGTCTCAGAAGAAAACCATCAATAGGACATAGAGCATCAGGGGCATTCAGTTTAAACTATATATGCCACTGATTTCTGTTGTATAACCTAATGAAGCTTTGATCTCAATTTTCTATTGTGACAACTGACATTTTAAACAAAACAAAAATAAGAAAATAAAACTGAACACATATCTACAAGTCAGAACACAAAAATATGTCCTCTCTTTTTTAATAAATAAAGGGCTTAGAACTGGTGACTAAGAATTTGATTAAAAAAACTTGCAGCAATTTACTGTTGAGAAAAACAAATGCACATTGTGCTCTTTCATATCTACATATCGGATCCCAAGAACTCTTATGCACATGAGTAAAATCACTCACATATATGTTTCCTGAAACAACTTGTGGCTGAACGAGCAAAAATAGAAGTGACTAGGATTTAAACCATTACAGACCAATTCAGAATGAAAATCAATTTAGGGCTGAGTTCTGCAAACTTCTGAGCACCATCAGATCCCACTGTGTAATGGTACTGGAAAGCGTTTTAGCACCTCGCAGCTCCCTCACTAGTAGGAGATACTTTACAAAGCCTGGGAACATTAAGGTATGGTGTTTTGTTTTGTTTTTAACAGGAAAGGCAGCTATGCAGGATTATAAGTGCCATCACTAAAATGGCCCCTGTTGCCAAATCTAGACAAGTTGGCTCCAGGCTAACACCTGGTGTCTCCCCAGAATAATGTGGAACAGTGCAAAATGGTCTTTCAACCATTTCCCACACAACCCCCACCCCCTCAAAAAACATTTTCCCTCCAGTGGCCCATTACCTCCCCCCCAATCCTTTGTACTATTTCAACAAAAACCATCAAAAAGCAATTAAATCAATTTACTAAAAATCATATATGTAAGATAGCCTTTCTGTTGGGCTTTGAACTATCGCTCTCTGTTAACATTTATCGTTTTAAAAATAGTGTCTTTAGAACCATATTAAGTTTTTATAAAACCCTACTTGTTTCATTCCTACTAAAATTCCATCTGACTTTTCCATGAGATTCTGTAATGCATTTTTATTACATTGGGCCATGTATGCTAGAAGTAGACATATAGATTTGATAATTTCATGATATATGTAGGCATATAATTGTCACTGAAAAGGTCCTGAATTGCAAATTCCTCACTGGGGTATGACAAATACTAATATTGCACACTGTCAAATATAAGAGTTGAAGTATTGTAAATTTCATTGCCTACGTAGGCTATGCTACCTGTATTTAGATGGATGTAGGCATGTCTGTTCAACTATTCAAAATGTTACAATATATTACAAATAAAATAGCTGGCTATATTTTGCTGTCAGCTACCCCATTATAAATCTTCACTGGTGTAACAGCAGAATTTGGCCCATATTTATTTCCTATATGCTAAGGCCTGAGTCTGGCAGCAACTCCACGAGTGGACTTTTGTGCTAGAGTAGAGATCAAGTCAATGTGGCTTTGTGTGGGGCAGGGCACTTGCAGATTCAGGGTTTCTCTGTGTAGATAGTGTTGCCAACTCTCAGTTTTAATACAAGTCTCAAGGTAGTTGGTGGTTTTGTTAAGAGCTGTAGCTGCTGGAATCAGGTTATTACTGGAGAATCCCCGATTTTATTTAAAAAAAAACCAAACCAAACCAACCAACCTCCTAAATTTCTAGCCCTCATGGCTGCAGAAAAAAAGCTCAAAAACATGAATGCTAAAAATCCCAACACGAGAAGGCAAATAAATAGAACTCGGATTTAAAAAAAGTCATGAGTTTTAAGCCAGTCTCCCATAATTTTTGAATACTCAGGGCTGGCGTTTGACAGCTAGACAGACACACAATTTTTATAAAATTACAGGGGAGTGGGAATGGTCAAATGGAGGAAAATAAAAAGCATTCAATTCAAGTGAGGATATATTTTAATTCCTTGCTAAATTGTATGCAATCATTGTAATCACACATTATGCAAAAATGGGACACTACTGTTTAAATCCAAACCTGCTTATCAAAACCAGAATAATACCTTTTATGGAAGGTTTAGAATTTGTAAATACTTATTGCTAGTGGGGGGAACCTGGAGGCATTGCTTCCCCACTTACCCTGACTGTTTCCCTTGAGTTGCCAAGGACTTTGGGGTTGGACAATCTCCTGCATGTGGCCAACTGTCAGCACTGTGCAGGACTTATGACACTATTGCTAGCAGAGGGCATTTTTCCTATATTGCCAAGGCAGAGCATGATATGCATGGAGTCTGGAGCTTGAACAAGAGGTGTAGAAGGGGGATGTCATTAGATATGTAACTGTTTTGCCTTCGTTTTGTGTGTGTGGAAGGCAATCTTTGACTCTGCTGTCTGCAGAAACAAGCAGCCATTTTGTTGTCATAGTTCACTGCAGACCATTACAAAGGAGAGGTACACAGTGTATGCTCTGACAGGGAGGCTATGTTTGTTCATTCTTGTTATGTTGTTCTGTCAGTCTGAAGTCAAAGTATCAGAGGGGTAGCCGTGTTAGTTTGTATCCACAAAAACAACAAGGAGTCCGGTGGCACCTTAAAGACTAACAGATTTATTTGGGCATAATCTTTTGTGGGTAAAAAACCCCACTTCTTCAGATACATGCAGTGAAAATTACAGATACAGGCATAAATATATATTGGCACACGAAGAGAAGGGAGTTACCTTACAAGTGGAGAACCAATGTTGAAGGCCAATTAGTCAGGGTAGATATTGTCCACTCCCAGTAACTGATGAGGAGATGTCAATAACAAGAGAGGAAAACTTGCTTTTGTAGTGAGCCAGCCACATCCAGTCCCTATTCAAGCCCAAATTGATGGTGTTAAGTTTGCAAATGAATTGTCATTCAGCAATTTCTCTTTGAAGTCTGTTTCTGATGTTTTGTTGTTGAAGTATGGCTACTTTTAAATCTGTTATTGAGTGTCCAGGGAGACTGAAGTGTTCTCCTACTGGCTTTTGCATGGTTCCATTCCTGATGTCTGATTTGTGTCCATTTATCTTTTTACGTAGAGACTGTAATTTTCACTCCATGCATCTGAAGAAGTGGGTTTTTACCCACAAAAGCTTATGCCCAAATAAATCTGTTAGTCTTTAAGGTGTTTTTCTGAAGTCAAAGTCATTTTGATTGGGAGCACCTGGGGGGGGGGTGCGCGCGCGCAAAGGAGGGGGTGAGCCTGCAGGGGCAGGAAGAAGGTTCTGGCTGATGCTTCCACTAGCTAGTAGAAGGCAGGAAACGGCATGCACATATGCTGAGCATTGAGCAAGCAGCTGGGAGGCTGAGATAAAGAGGCAACTCTGATGAGAAAGCTGGACACTTAATTTTCAGGGATATTTTGAATATGCAAATATAGCAATTAACAACTAATTTCTACCCACTTCCAGAGTTATTTGCCCTCTAGTAGAGAATCCCAAAGAAATACCAGCTCAAGGACTACTTCTTGCTTTATACAGGTTTTTAAATATTTTAAAAGCAGGAAATTGTATCTTACAGGTCAATTTTTTTTTTTAAGGGAAGACCTCTGGAATACCTATTGTGAGGCCTGCATTACCCACAGATTTTTTACCAGTATAACTATTTCATTTAGGGGTATGATTTATTTTAACTGATAGTTATGCCGGTACAATCCCTAGTTTGGACACAGTTATACTAATACAAAGGTGCCCTTCCTGCACTGGAAAAGCCATACCAGCATAAGCACCTTTATACTGATATAACTGCACCTAAACTGGTGGGGTTGTACTGTGTTAATTATAGTGAGGTAGTTAAAGTGATACAGCTTGTGTGTAAGAAAGGCCCCAGTGTTTTTGTGCCTCTCTATCTAATAGCCCTCTCACTTTTGGTTGTCTGGCTGTGACTCTGAATTTTTTAAACCCATTAATACACTCAAGAAGGAGGAAGGGAAATTAGTCAATACCTCCACTTTGTAGCCAGGCGTATCTATTGACTGGTTATCACACCACTTCCCGTGTATTATGAATTTCTTATCCTCACTAACTCAATATATTTCCTTTGAAACTAAATACAATTTAAATTTGTTATTCAGTGTCTAGAGATGTACATGTAACACACACAGACAATTTATCTAGCACTATCATAAATCCTTTTCTAAATAGTGTGCAGTTACGTTCTACCATAACTAAATCCTGAATTACAATACTTAGTTATTATATTATTCATAACAATGAAAACAGTACATAATGTATTTTCCACGCTGTGACATTTCAATTTGGTTTCTCATTCTATATTCACTCTGCCTGAAGTTTGCTCTTACTAAATCCACGTGCCCATTTCTGTTTTCCATCTGTTGTATGCAGAATCCTCACTTTATTTTATCCATACACATCAGCTAATGTATTTGCGTCATACTTAAAAAAAAGACTTTATAACTAAAGATAGAGGTCCTGATTTTCATTTACAGTAACGCCTCTTTACTCTGTTCTGGCAGTGTAAAGTGGCCATAACTGTAATTGACATTGATTTTAAGCCCCCTTTATGCTGCCAAAGGAAAGTAAAGGGACCATTGTGAATGAGAAGTAGGTCCTAATACTTAAACAGACCAAAGTTATACTGACTCCTTGTTATTGAAGCCCAGCAGTTAATTATTCATATTTGTTTAAATTTTCTTATTAAGAATGTTATTAATTTGTTAAGCAGTTGCAGAGTGCTTGGTGCTATAGCAGACGAAGGAGGATTTAGGTACTTAGGTGAGATTTATGCCTTTGAAAAATGGCACCCAGGGTCTCTATCCAAAGATCTTCAATGAAAAGCAAAATGTGATTGCTAAATGCAACACCTGGATAATTCGAATACTGTGAAGTTGCTATTAGAAAGCTGATCCCTCATTCAAAGATTTCTCAGTTTTAACATTTTTTTCTTTTTCATTATCAAGAAATCTGAGGTGCTTTTCAAGAGTTTCTTCCAATCAGAGAGACAGGGAGCATGGAAAGTTCAGTAGGGCTACAGAGTAAGGTACTGATTAACTACAGACAGGGCCGGTGCAACCATTTAGGCAAACTAGGCAGCCGCCTAGGGTGCCTAGTAGTTGGGGGCACCTAAAAGCCCCCTCAGGCGAGGAGGTGGAGGTGAGCTGGGTGGGGGGCGAGCAGAGAGGGTTGCCCGCAATAACGAGGGGGGGGCACACAGGGGAACAGCTCCCCGCCCCAGCTCACCTCCGCTCTGCCTCCTCCGCTGAGCACACAGCCCAGTAGTCTCTACCAGTCTCCGCGCCCAGCCTGGGCGGGGGGCGAATTAGAGCAGCGGCAACGTGCTCAGTGGAGGAGGCGGAGCTGAGTGAGCTGGGGTGGGCTCTCAGGCCAGGGTTAGCTCTGCAGGAGGGCTCCCCCGGCAGGGTTAGCTGCCAGGGGGGGGGAAGTCCTCCAGGCAGGATTAGCTGCTGGGGGAGAGGGGGAGGGGGGAAGTCTCCCACAGGGGTTAGCTGCGGGCAGGGGGAGCGGAGTCTTCCCAGCAGGGTTATGCGCAGGTGGGGGGAGAGGGGAAGTCTCCCCAGCAGGGTTAGCTGCCGGCGAGGGGGAAGGGGGAGTCTCCCCAGCAGGGTTAGCTGCCGGGGTGGGGGAAGGGAGTCTCCCCAGGCAGGGTTAGCTGCCGGGGGGATGGGGGGAAGTTCCCGGGCGAGGGCTGCCATGGGGGCCCGGGGGGCAGAGGGGTTAGCTGTCGCGGTGGCGGGGTAGCTGCTGCGGGGGGTGCTCCCCGGGTGGGGGGCTGAGTTAGCTGCCTTGGGGGGTGCGGGGTTAGCTGGGGGGGTGCAAGGTGGAAGTTTCGCCTGGGGCACGAAACGTCCTTGCACCGGCCCTGACTACAGACACTTGTAAGAATAGCGAGAAGTGTGCAGCCTCTTTATCAATAGGTTCACAAGGAGAGTGGGAGCATTTAAAAAGTTCATTTGGGTTTTAAACCTGGTGAAGGTTTCAGAGATATTCCTTATACTTCAGATGGGGAGTACGGCTAAAACTGGTAATATCTCTAGAACCAGAATAATTTAAGTGAGTCCACTGTAGATGTACTGTTTAGTTTAAAATTGTATAGCATATTGGTATGTCTTGGCATGTATGTACCCCATGCTGGCCCAGCAACCAAAGAGTTAATGCGGGTACTGCCAGCCAATGCTGATTGGCAGCCTCCCAGCAGCTGGGAGGATAAAAGGACTGAAAAGCAGAGGTGGCTGCCAGAGGAGTGAGCAGGCTGAAGGTGGCCAGCAAGCTGCTGAAAAGCCACTCAGACATAGCACCCTAGGAGGGGACAACTGGACCAGCAAGCTCAAGAGCCTACAGAAACCAAGGGGAAGTAGCAGAGGAAGGAGCACAGGGCATGGCTGGAAGCAAATGCTGATTTGGCTTTCCTAGCCTCAGGGCCCTGAGCTGGAACCCAATGGCAGTGGGTAGGCCTGGGTCCACCTACCAGTCCTCTGAGGAACATTTTGCACAATGTTATTAGCAACTTACAAAGAGGAGTTAGATGGAAATGGCTTCTGCATCTTAACTATAATTATACCTACCCGCCTTTGTAAAGCCCTGAGTTCTACAGATGAAAAGCTTTGAGTCAGATCCTGGCCAGCGCCTGTTGAGAGGCACAAGGGGAAGGGCAGCATTAAGGAGCTCCCCTCCACCCTTTAAGGCTTAGTCAGGAGTTGATCAATACTTCTATCTTTTGTCTAGTATTCTTATGACCTATATGAGCTTGTTCCTTAAAGGTGCTGAGGACCCACAGTTTCCACTGACTCAGAATCAGGACCTGTGTGTTTGCAAGGGAGAGCTTGGACCCTGCTTCTACCATCACCAGGCTTCACCAGCCAGCGGAACTCACCAAGCACAGAAGAGGCAATGTGCTGCATCCTCTTCAGGGATGGTGCAGTGGGAAATTTAGTGTGTGCTGCCTGGGAGCCCCATGAAGGAAATGAATTTCTAGAATTTCTCCTGAGAACTCCAGGTACTGTGTGACCTCTTTGTGCCACTTCTGTCACTCTTCACAAGGCAGAATCTTACCTTACTGAAGTTAAAAGTATTATCCTATACTACAGAGGCCTCTGCCTGCCTACACTATATTTAAATGTTATATAAAACTAAAGTAAGATTTTACCTGAAGAGGATGTCCTTTACACTGATGAATGTGGTCACAAATCCATCTTTTCTGAGCACAGAAGATAAATAGCTCACATTTTTTAGATTACTTATTTTCGCAACCTTGTCATTTAAAGATTGAATCACAGGTGAAATGGCTGGGAGAACAGAGAATTCATTAGCATCCATCAACACAGGATGCAAGATATGTTAATCTGTTAGTTGTATCCCAGCTCCCTCACGCTCTTTCAGTAGCAATCGGTTAATGAATCGTACAGCAGTATGATGTTTTGACAGAAAAGGAAGAAAATGGAAACAACTGAAACAAGTTGGTGGCAACAAAATGGAACCCCTGAATGAGGGGAAAAGGTTAAGCAATGTATGCAATGTAGTTGTAGCTGTGTCAGTCGCAGGATATTAGAGAGACAAGGTAAGTCTTTTATTGGACCTGCGATGCCATCTGAAGGGAAGGTGACAGTCCACACTAACATGGTCACCACTTTTACAAACTTGTGATATATTGTGTACAAAGTACGCCTTGTGAGGTATCATTGGAAAAGTGGTAATCTGCTGAGTATTATCTTGTTATAATGTGTATATTGACATTGTGTGTGGAAGTATGAAATTTGCTATATGTTTGCAACTCAAACATGTTGAGAGTCTGAGAAACTCTCACAGGTTAGCTCTTCAGGTATAATAAAAGGAGCAGTAAACAAGAGCCCTGCACGTCATTCCTGAAGACTCCTCAAACAGCACGTATGCAAAAGGTGCAAAGTAGAATTTGCAGTTCACATGAAGGACCGATGGCAAAGCATGTATGCCCTGGAACTACGTGACCCCATAATGCAGTCAGGATTTTTCCAGCAAAAAAAGGGTGAAGGAATAAAAAGGGAGAACAAAGACCCCTGGCCGCCTTTTTCTTACCCCATCTCTGGACTGGTGAACTCTAACAGGAAATTTTGAACACAAGGACTGAGGTCCCCAAAAACTATTTGGGCAACCCAGAGAGACTAATAGAAAAACTAGCAAATTTAACATCCCTGCTATCATTTTGGACTACATACTTTGGTCCAACTGTAATATATTTGATTTGTTTTCACTTTTTAGAAATTCATGTCTTTCTTTGTTAATAAATCCTTAGTAAATTAACTAAAAGATTGGCTACAACATTGTCTTTGGTGTAAGATCCTGAACATCCATTGACAGAGATGAATGCCTGGCCCCCTGGGGCTGGAAGAATCCAATGTGTGGTGATTTTTGGTTGTAATAACCTTTCATCACAGTTTGTCTGGGAGGTAATAGAGGCTGGAGTGTCTCAGGGGACTGTCTGTGCCTCTGTGTTAGGTTATTATAGCGATTCAAAAACACACATTTGTTGTTGGTTTGGTTAAACCTAATTATAAAATATACTGCCAGTGTGGGAGTGTCTGCCCATTTATTTTTTTTTGACAGTCGACCTGAGATTGGCGCTCTCAGCTGTGACCTGTAGCAGGCACGGTGACTGTTTGTGGCTCAAAAACTTGTCTCTCTCATCAGTAAATTGGTCCAGTAAAAGATATTACCTGACCCACCTTGCCTCTCCAATACGGTAATGATGGTTACGTGATATAATCTTGCCCACTCACTGAAGCTGCTCTGGCAGCTCTTGCTTGTGTTTTCATCAGAACGATAACTGTAGCCCTCTCCTTAAACCAAGAAGTGGAATCTAGGGTTTCGAAAATAATTTTTCAAATTTCCATTTGGTGTTGTGTTTTTTTAAAAAAAATAAATAGCAAAGGGAAAATTGTTCTGAGATGACAAGGTTTAAAACAGCACACTGAGGTTTCTAATTAGTAAAGCAAAGGATGTACCATTAATTAGATATGTGTCAATGGAACAGTGTTAGATTTAGGCAAGACTTCAATACAAAAATCAGAGTATAGTCCCAAAATCTTTCCAGTTGTTCTTGCACGATTTTGAACCAAAATGGAGGAACTTGTGTGACATCAGCTAATCTTGTCAAGTTTGACATCCTGAGCCACATTCAAGCTAGATTTGGAAAATAGGCAATTTCTAGTGTTTGGGTCCCATCCAAAACTGACATGAAATTCATAGAAAGGTTAGGATGGGAGGTTTCAGTTTTAGAACTGCCCACCCGCCTCCTTTGTTTTTGTATGTGTATATAAAATCATGTCCAATGTTAAGATTTGCATTGAGGGCTCTGATCTAATCCCCCGTTAAAAACAAATGAAAGGTGAAAATGATCTAAGCCCTCTTGAAATGTGTTTGGAAGAAATAAATCTAATTTATCAAAAAAAGTGCCCGAAACGGTATTTTAAGCAATGCGCATAATTTGCATAGGACATGATATTAGAAGTGATCATCTCCGTGTATTTGCTTGCAGTGACTGTGATAAGTTAGAACCACAGTCAATAGTCAGTACAAATTCTTGGGCTCTGATAGCTACCCTGTAGTACAGTCAAAACTAAAATTTGCTACTTGTGGAACAGCAAGAACAGTTTTATATCTCAGCATCACAGTTGTTCATAATCACACAACCTGTAGTTATGAGCAGTAGACTCCACAATGTGCACTAGAACAAGCAGAAAAGGGTGCCATGGATAACGTAGAGGTGACTGAAAAGTTACAATGATGACCAAGTCTATGCACTACATTTGAATTTCAGAGCTGAAAAACAATCTAAAGAGTGTAGATGCAAAATGTAGTGTGTTTTTAGGACAATCTAATATGAAAGAGGGTGCTGCCTGCATTATCTATGCACCACTATGTCCTTGCCAACTAGCTTATTCATGAAGCGAGACACAGGGAGAATAGACTGCTAAAAATATATTATTTATGAGGGTAGTAGGATTTTGTGTAGATTTAAGACTTTTATCATTTAAATATGTAGTTTTAGAAAACCAAAAGAATAATAATTGCCATTGAGCAGACTGATTAGCATTTTTAAATCTTTAAATATTAAGAGAAGCCTAATACATTCAGAAATTTTCTTAATCTAAATACACTACATAGTAGGCACTGCATTGTTGGTACTGAGATTTGCATTTGATTCAAACAAACATTGTTATAATATCTCTACAATACTCACATCTTCACCTGTTTTTGGCACACACACACACTCACACAACATAGTAGTCATTATTAAAGCAGGTAAGTCTTAAGATGTTTGTTTATGTGAAGCTTCAATTCAGTACTATCTGGAAATGCTATATGTAGTTTGGGTGGGTAACATAAACATAACATAAGAAAGGCCATACTGGGCCAGACCAAAGGCCTAGGATCCATTTAGCCTAGGATCCGGTCTTCTAACAATGGCCAATGCCAGGTGCCTCAGAGAGAATGAACAGAACAGGAAATCATCAAGTGATCCATGCCCTGTCGCCCATTCCCAGCTTCTGGCAAACAGAGGCTAGGGACACCATCCCTACTCATCCTGGCTAATAGCCATTGATGGACCTATCCTCCATGAACTTATCTAGTTCTTTTTTGAACCCTGTTATAGTCTTGGCCTTCACAACATCCTCTGGCAAGGAGTTCCATGGGTCGATTGCATTGTGTGAAAAAAATTCTCTCTCTCTCTTTCTCTCTCTCTCTCTGTGACAGAATACCACACCCAGAAGGTGTGTGGGTTATATAAGCCATATGGCCAACCCTGTAGCTAAGCTGGAGCATGAAGATATGAAAGTGATTTAAGTTCAGATATCCACGTTCAGTTCTATGTGAAAGAATTCAGATGCCCTTATCCAAGACAACTTCTTTACTGTCAAGAACAGACTTAATATTACACAGCACTTTCATGTTATAAGCCTTACTTCTATAATTCTGAATCTTTGAATTTTTTGAATACTTGAATATTTGTTACACTGAGCAATCACATAAGAAAAATAGGATACATAGCTATTTCATAAAAATAAAGTTTGAAAAGGGGTTTCTGACTGAGTCTGCATTTTCCACTAAGTACATGAACTTCTGAAGGCAGGCAAAACTGCCCTTGTGAAGCAGTCTGGCTCTCGCCAGTGTCCTAGCTACAGGGCTGCCTATGTCTCTCTCACCAGATTCACTGGGTCCCTTTCCACTTCCTTTTCCATGTGGGGAACAGTAGCACGAGCTCAGAAGGGGTGGACTACAGAAACCCAAAGACCTTTAAAATTCCTTTTCTAAAACAGCTAGATACATGCAGCTAAAGGTGCTTTCCTGTCCCATAATCATATTAATATTCAGAAGCGCTACAGAGGCCTTATGGATATGAGAGTGAAGCTCTCCGGACCAAATGTTGCCTTCACACACATGCACAACTCCCTTCAAGGAAGTGGGAAATGCATGCATGTGTTTAAGGTAGAATTTGGCCCTTTGTTTGCTGGTTCTCTGGAAGTCATTAAAATGACTTTTATGTATTACTGCCCTGCAAAAAAGAAAAAAAAAAACAAATCAACCAACCCACTGTTTATCTATTATTCTCCCTTTCCAATATTTCTCTTTGAGAGTTTCTGGAAATGTAGTTCTTTAAAAGGATGAAAACTAAATAATTTATCTCAGTAGATCCTTCCAAGCTGCTGCCCTTTTCTGATCATTTTAATTGACTGCTTCAAGTACAGAGCTTTAGACACAAGGAGTTTATGATGTAATCAGTTTCATCCAGCTGATGCAAATCAGATTTACCCAGTTGGTGCAAAGGAACAAATGAAATGGATCCCAATCCTCACAAGCAATGACAATGCATCTCTGGGACCTTATTTGCCAGAAATTGAATCTCAGCAGCTTGCTGCAGCTTTATTGTTATTTTGCTTTGTTGTGATTAATTTTCTATTCAAGTGTGTGGCTGCATTACACACAACACCTAGAGTTAATTTTCTGGTACATTTTTAATGTTAATTCCCTTTAATGGAACCCTTTGAAAACTCAAATTCACTAATGGATAAAATCCATAAGTAGCTGACTGAATGCAATTTAGTAGATTAAAACACAGACATCAAATTAATAGATTCCCAGGCCAGAAGAGACCAATGTGATAATATAGTCTGACATGTAACATAGGCCATAGAATTCCCCAAAGTAATTCCTGGAGCATATATTTTAGATACAGATCCCATCTTGATTTTAAAATTGCCACCTATGGAGAATCCACCACAACCTTTGCCAAATTGTTCCAATGGTTAATTACCCTGTACAATAAATTATGGCTGATTTCCAGAAACAAGGAGAGCTACTATCTTTTATTGGACCGTCTTCTGTTGCCACCTGAATTTGTCTAGTTTCAACTTCCAGCTATTGGGCTGTTACACTTTTCTCTGCTAGACTGAAGAGCCCATTATCAAATATTTGTTCCCCAAGTGGTACTTATAAACTGTGACCTTCTCTTTATTAAGCTAAATAGACAGACTCAAGGAGTCCAATCACTATAAGGTAGGTTTTCTAATCCTTTCATCATTTCTGTGCGTCTCTAAGGCTTGTTTAGCAACTGGCTTGATGCATTTGAGAAACATTCTTTTTTCCTTAGCAGATGTTCAAAATGAGATCTTAGCACATCATCTGTGGAAGCCCCAGATAATTTTACTTATAATTTTACATTTTAAAATAAACTATCACATCAGTTGTATCATACTGAGTTTGTGTTGTTGCCATCAACTCCACCCCCATTCACCTTGTCATGATGAAAAAACAAAATTATCTGCTCTGGAGTTTAACACTTTTATACTTGTGAAAGATGCTGGTCTGAGAACTAGAGAACTTCAGTCTTCATATCCACAGAGCAGTAAGAGCAAGACCAGGGCAAGCTTCCCCGCACAGCCTGAACCCAGTCCAGGAGGAAAACCTCCTCTGAGATAACATGGTTATTCAGTGCCCATTCCCATATTTCTGTGGAGCCTGTCAACAACAGTGCTTGCTGTGCAGGCTTGCCAACAGTCGTGTACTGCAAGAGACAATCCCACTTTTGACTCAGTTGTCCTGTATATCATGTTAAAGCTGATTTGCCCCACAGAGTGGGCTACCAGGATGTAGGACTGAATATCTGATGTTTGCACCTCCTGAGATGTACTCCTGAATTGCAAAGTGGTAATCTGGCTCTTTACCCTACATGGGCTATCTGCCAGCCACTCTGCTCTTGCTCCACAGCATGTACTGTCTTCACAGCTGAGCAGGAGTAGAAGAGATGACAGATAGGCCATCAGTCACCTCTTCTCTTTCTTCCACTCAGCAATGGCATCATGAGGCCCTTGCCATGCTTCCATTCCACTGAAAGTGGTGGAGTTCTGTCACTACTGAAGAAGCTGAGAATCACAGGACATGGCAGAGACAACTAACGTCTCTGCCTTCCAACCTGTCTCCAGTCTCTCCCCCTTCATCTGTGGAGTCTCCAGCCCCACTGGGACCTCAGAGTGAGAGAGAGAGAGAGTGGAGATAAAACAAGAGAAGCAAGAAGGCGGAATCCTAATGGGAAGGGAGAGAGAGAAGCAAATAACATTTCTCCGCATTTTAGACTGTTAATGGTGGCAAGTATAAAGATGGGGATGTAGATCTAAACTGCTACATTTCATCAAGCTGTGTTAAAACCCGGGACCTGATTAAATCTGTTCAAAGCAAACAAAGTTAGTAATTAGAGGTCACCAAATTGGTGAACATGGTAATTAAGGTTCTTTAAAAAAATGAATCATTCATTAAACTCAGGCTACAAAGCCCTAGAAATAGCCAAGAGGGATTGGAAATTCTAGCAGCAGCACCTGACTGCTTCTCAGTGTCTTATGTCACATCTACCATGCAGCAGCAGCCAATTTCAGCTGTCTGAAGACAAAAAAACATTTGATTGTTGCTATTTACTTTAAAAGAAATGGTGGATTGCCTCTGAACTGGTCACACAAATGTGTGTGCGCGCATGTATTCATCTGGTAAAAATTAAACATAATGGGTCTATTGCGTTTAAATTGTGTCTTGGTTAGTTAATTTCCTTATGGAAGATCTCCTGACCACTAGTTTCCATAGATTCTTAGAAGCAAAATGACTAATAAATATTTTTACATGGAGGCAGGGCAATGGACATAAATAAGAGTTTACATGGCTTAGGCTTGGTACTGGGTTTGTCTGTAGTGTATTTCTCTCTCTACTATAATTATTGTCCAGTGCCTGTGCTGGCAAAATTCTTAATACAATATTGTCTAAAACCAGAAAATGTTTAGCTTTCCAATTTTGCGCAGCCTTACTTGCATGTGCTTTCACACTGTCAGAGCTCACAAGCTAAGCAGGGCTTGTCTAAGTTGCTGTTTGGATGGGAGGGCCTCTTCAGAACACTTATGTGCAACAGGGAGTGTGCGGAGCATTCAGTGGGCAGCACTCTTCTTTTGTTTACAAAACTACCACCACCACATATAACAACCAACAAAACATCCTTTAGGAGATTCTGGACCGTACTCTATAGACATAGCGACACTATTATCAGACAATATTAGAAGCAGCAATCTTCCCTTGAGCGTCTGAGGAAGCATCAGAAACAAGATCTGCAGCAGTTGCTGCTCTAGATTAAAAAGATGTAGGCAAGATGCTGTAAACTTCCTTAATTAGCTCCATCTTCAAAAATAACTTTAGTCCTCTGCTATGGCTGACAGGGTGGTCAGTGAAGTGCAAGTGTCATGTTTAAAGTCTTGTTGCTGCCAACCCCCTCTACTGGAGCATACATTGTACAGCCTGAGGCACCAGACCTGCAAGAATGCCAACCTGCACGCTCCACTTAGAAGAGGATAGTGCTGTGCGGGTATTTCAAGAATTGTGAATGGCACATAGATTTGTATTAATTTGCATCTCTGATGATTCTATTTTACTTTGATTGGCCAGAAGCTGGGACTGGATAACAGGGGATGGATCATTCAATAATTGTCTGTTTTGATCATTCCCTGAGGCACCTGGCATTGGCCACTGTCATAAGACATGATATTGGGCTAGATGGGCCATTGGTCTGACCCAGTACGGCCATTCTTATGATTTCATAGATGACTAAGGAAGACATGATAATCTACAAATACTTGGAGGATGTAAACACCAAAGATAAAGAGAAGTGACTTGGGATGGTAAAAAGAGAGCATAAGTAGGGGTAGCAGCATGCACATAAGAACTAGGAGCAATAGAAAGAACATTTAGGCTGATTAACCGAACAAACTCTCTGACAGTGAGATCTATCAGGCTTGAATATTCTCAAGAGAAATGGTGGAAGCCCTATTGCTTAGGACATTTAAGACTAGACTATGATTGTTTGGGACATTTAAGCACTAGTACATTTACAACTGGGAACAATTCTGCTTTGGTAGGGAGAAAAACTGAATGAACTAATAGGCCATTTTCATCTTTGCTTTCTATGGAGTATTTATTCTGAGTTGGGCAATACAGAATCATAGAAAAGCCACTGAGCGGCAATAGCAATTTCTTGAGCCGCTCACTTCACAATATGATTGTTTAAAAAAAAAACAAAACACACATCCTGAGGGTCCATTTCAGCTTGCCTCTTACAGTAAATACAGTATTTATAGATTGCAAGATTATCATCGGGAACAGAAATACTGCCCGTCTTTCTTACTGGTAATTTCTGACACTCTAGTAGCTCTAATTTTCCAGAGTAAAGAAAACAAAAAACGTAAAACTAAGAACAAACAAGAATATTGGGCAAAACTGCCCAAGTTTATACAAATACTGTATACACTGCATATTTTTTTAAATCCATGTACAGAGTTTTTTAAAGCGAGACTTCATGCCTTATTTCATCAAGTCAGGTTACATCAAATGAGCAATGTTTTGTCACATCTCATCTGCGCTGATGTAATACACTACAGCAAGAGGTGGCAAAAAGCAATTCCAGGTTCTTTTTTTCTTGCAAAGCATGTTTTTAGATATTGTCTTTGATTTCACAGGACACAGTGCACAGAACAACTCCACATGAGGTACAGTGCTATGTTTAAAAAATAAACAAATCAAACATGTAGGGTAGAGGAAAAGCTAGCTGAGCAAGATGGAACAGGAAATTGACACTGGAATGCTCCTGAGTCAGTACAAGCATGGGCATTTACAAAGAGACACATATATTTTAGCAAAGAAAGAACCTAAAAGTTGATCAGTTTCACTTAAGCATCCAAAACTAATAATGCTTATGCAATTCTTCAGCCAGACTGTGTGATCCGTACTTATGCTGGGTAGTACTATTAAGCCACAAGTAATCCTACTGAGATAGATGGGACTATTCATGGTGTAAAGCACTAATCAGCATTAATAAAGGTGTGGAGAACCTGATCCTTAGTGAACTGTCTGAACCTTTTGAAACTCATGTCTTACAATTCTCAGACAGGTTCCCTGTTTCCTGCAACTTATATCTACTGAAAAATAATTTATCATCATGACCTCAAACATTTTTGACAATAATTAGTTTTCAGTCGTACCAAATGATGATGCTGAAATTATGGACTAATTGCTGTGGGAAGAAAGCCCCTGGCTCTTTGAAAAGAGAAGACAGCATACAGGATGGTGGTTGCCTTTAAGAGATCAATATTTACCCACAGGCACCACACAGAATTATCTGATATACCACAGTTATTTCCATTTCTAAGTAATGGAAGATATGTTGGTACATGAAATACCCCTGTGTTATAACTATAGAAATGCTTTTACTGGTGACCACTGTACCATGTGACCCTCTGACTCTCTAATGACTAAACAGTTCTGATTATACTCAATCCAATATGGAGTTTCCATAGGTAGGTCCAACTTAATTTACAGTAACTCCTCACTTAAGGTCGTCCCAGTTAACGTTGTTTCGTTGTTATATTGCTGATCAATTAGGGAACATGCTCATTTAAAGTTGTGCAATGCTCCCTTCTAATATTGTTTGGCAGCCGCCTGCTTTGACCACTGCTTGCAGGAAGAGCAGCAAGTTGGAGCTAGCTGGTGGGGGCTTGTAACCAGGGTGGACTGGCAGCCCCCCATCAGCTCCCCGCTCCCCTAGTTCCCTGTGCTGCAGCCCCCCAACAGGCTATCAATTGCAGGTCAGATCAGCTGTCCCTTCCCCCACTGCCATGTGCTGCTCCTGTCCTCTGCCTTGAAGCTGCTGCTGGGAGCCTCCTGCTTGCTGTGCAGGGGCAGGGGCCAATCTCAGGGTGTCTCCCTCCCTCTGCACCCCACTTACCCCTTCTCCATATAGAGCAGGGAGGGAACATGGACAGAGAGAGCTTGGGGCAGCAGCTGCTGTCTCAACTTCCTGATCCACTTAAAAAGACAACACACTTAAGAGTGGGCCAGCTTACTTAAAGGGGCAGTGTGCATTTCTCTCCCTGCTATGCTGTCTCCCCTCCCTTGTGTTCATGCTGCCCTCTGTGAGAGGCTACACAACGTGTTAACCCTTGAGGGCTCAGCCAAGTGCTAGTTCATCATTTAGCAGTAATGCATTCCCTGGGAAATATCCCTCTCTCTTCCATCCTCTGACTTGACCACCTCAACCAAGCATCACAATTATTATAGCTGTGAACAATATTAAATTGTTTGTTTAAAACATATACTGTGTGTGTATCTATATAATATATAGCTTTTTGTCTGGTGAAAAAAATTTCCCTGGAACCTACCCTCCCCCCCATTTACATTAATTCTTATGGGGAAATTGGATTCGCTTAACATTGTTTTGCTTAAAGTCGCATTTTTCAGGAACATAACTACAATGTTAAGTGAGGAGTTACTGTACTTGGTTTGTAGATAAGACACACTAGGGTGGTGGAAGTCATTGGGTACTATATAGTCTATTCACTATAACGATGGACACACATCTCCGTACACAAGAAGGCCTCTGTGATAAATCAACAACAAGGAGTATGTTAAAGTGTAAAGCTTTCAAAAGTTGTAAGGTAAGTACCCTGTCCTGTGAATTTGTGGAACCATTGGGAGTTCAGAGGTATTGCATCAGAATAAACTGTGTTTCACTATTTGTGTGCATCTATAACCCACTGAGAAAGATGGAATCAAAAATTTCCTGTTTCTGCTTGCTCAGGTGCTTTTCAGTTAGGATGAATTAAACTTTCTTGAAAGTCAATTTTCTAATTTGAGTCCGCACCCTAAATATTCTTGTATACACAATTCTTATACACAATTCTCCTAAACCTTACCCACAGTTTTAGGCTTTTTTTTTAAACCCCCACCCACAAATGCTTAAGTGGACTTATACATAATCAAATGGTCAAACTTTTAAAAGCTGACAGTTTTCTTAATTCCTCAACTCCTTCGTGCAACTCCCATGGAACACATATGAAAGAAGTTTCTATAATCGGGGTACACAACTGCCAACACATTCATGGGGTCATCGTATTTTCTCTCACCGCGGTGTAGTGAATGCCTCAAAGCAGTAAATAACAATAACTAACCAGTTACTTAAAGTATGCCCAGAAGGTACCATGCAGCCATCTTTTTATCTGAATTAATCTGCTAACAAGAATATAGGGTGCATATGTAGCTAATATGTTACTTATGGTCAATGGACATAAAGGGAATTATATAATGTTGCCACCGCTTAACTATATTTCACTTGAGCTAGGCAAGCTCAGCTATAGCCTAAAGGACCCTCCCCATCTGCCCACAACTGTAGACAATCCTCTAAAGATAAAGCTTCCAGCTTCAGCAATCATGCTCTCTCAACATGGTACCTATAGGCTTGGAGGTCAACATTAATATATGACTGGTTTAAGACAGCTCACACATGGAGAAGTATTTAGTCTGTCAAATGCTACAGGGCACTAAAGAATCTCAGTAGTTGTGATAATCGGGAGCTCATTTCATCTAAGCTCATTGCTCTTGTTCATGAGAACCACACCAAAAGGCTACAAGAACATTGTTTTTAATTGAGGGAAAAATCAGAACCAACTTTCTGTAGATCTGAAGCCAAGATGAGCAATGTAAAATAATTTATAACAAACTTTGTATCTCAGTGCATCCTAAGTCAGACTGAAAGTAAGGAAAACCAAGGCAAAAGTGACATGAAATGTTGCACAGTGTGTCATGTACGGTCATCATGAATTTATTTAATCTGTAAATATTGGAGGATAGGTCCAATCAGGGACACAACCCCATGCTCTGGATGTCTCTAGCCTCTGACTGCCAGAAGCTGGGACTGGATCACAGGGGATGGATCACTGGATAATTGCCATGTTCTGTTCATTGCCACAAGTACCATTTCCTCTGAAGCATCTGACATTGGCCACTGTCGGAAGACGGAATACTTGGCTAGATGGACCATTAGTATAGCCTCTCTTATATATATTAATATATATCCTTACTAGGTTTTGCTACGAAACCAAAATATTTCATTCAAAACCCTGCAACGATAAAGGAGTCCTGAATGAGAGAGCTATTCATTCCACTTAACAGACGATGGCCCTTGGAACATGGCAGGTCAGTTTGCTTTGATGACCACTACATGGCTGAGATGGGATTCGTGTCTGAGTTAAACAAATGATCCATTTGCTGATGAACAATAGCCAGGGTATCTGAAGTTCTGATCCTTCCCCACTTTTGCAGCCATTGGGGGGGGGGGGAAGAGTGTGTGTGGCGGGGGGAAGGACAGAGAGTGGAAGAAAGTGAGTGAGTGTGTGTATCTATTTCTGCAAAATCTGAAATAAATTTGTCCGAGGTTGGCGAAAACCTCTATGGAAGCTAGTGACTTCCTTCCCAGCACAAAAGGAGTGAGGGCAAGAGAAGCACTGTCTGACCCAAGTTAGATTTGGAAAACAAGCCAAATCCTGTGTGCAGGGAGCTGTTACACAAAATAATAAAAGGCAATAAATGTAAGTGATAAAACATTCTAGGAAGATTTAGGGTTTGAGTAATAATATTCTTGCATTTTTGTTTGTCATTTTATCTGTACAGCATTTATTTTACTGCACGCTTTAACACTATGTTTTTAACTTGTAAATACACCCTAGACTATTTAATGGATTATAGTTTTGGGGGCAATAATACAACTACATTTATATAGTGTCTTTGATCCCAAAGGATTTCAGTGTGCTTTGCACATCAAGAACCCAACTATTTCAAGCATCACTCCACATGCAACTGAAATGCAGCTACTTTTAGGTAAAACAGAGCAACAATTTACCAGCACACGACAGGACAGCACAAGGGCATAAGACATGACCTGCAGAATGATGTCCTTAACTGAAATAGAAAGCAGTAGGAGAACTTAGGTAGGCAAGAATGCAATTTCCCAAACTGAAACTTGACCAGGACAATGAAGTTAACACAACTCTACTTGTGGCTATGAAAGATACCATTTACTCTCTGTAAAAGTGGTCAGGAGCAGAGGTCACTTTTCATATGAAAGCCAGGAAA
Source organism: Chelonoidis abingdonii (assembly GCF_003597395.2). Lineage (NCBI taxonomy): Eukaryota > Metazoa > Chordata > Testudines > Testudinidae > Chelonoidis > Chelonoidis abingdonii. The sequence goes on from NC_133771.1 coordinate 131,351,842, forward strand.
GCCAGCAGCACAGTGCTCTCTAGCACCATGCTGGCTCATTCGTTAAGTAAAGCCTCAGGGAGGGATTACCACAAGTACCATTTTCTACTTTATCTATGTTTTCCTAGGTCATTTTTACCAAGTAGTTCTCAGCTTTACCTTGTTTACAGGCACCTTGGGAATCCTGACAGGATCACAATGCAAGGTGATATAGTTGCAGGCAGAATCCTTTTCTTTCTCTAAAGAGCTGTCTGATTCAAAAGCAACAAAGGCATTATAAGCATTTTTCACAAATATGTTTAAAGTCCCAAAGGGCAACAGCCCAAGAAAGGAGAGTTAGAATCATAGGGTTAGAAGAGATTGCAAGGGTCATCTAATCTAAACCACTGCCACGATGCAGGATTTGTTGTGTCTAAACCATCCAAGACAGATGGTTATTCATCCTCCTTTTGAAATCCTCCAGTGAAGGAGCTTCCACACCCTCCCTAGGCAGTCTGTTCCATTGTCCTACTGTTCTTACAGGTAGGAAGTTTTTCCTGAGGTTTAATCTATGCTGTAGTTTGAACCCATTGCCTCTTGTCCTGCCCTCCTTGGCACGAGAGAACAATTTTTCTCCATCTTTTTTGAAGCAGCCTTAAGTATCTGAAGACTGCTATCATCTCTCCCCTTAATCTCCTCTTTTCCAAACCAAACATACCCAGATCCTTCAGCCTTTGCTCATACTGCTTGCATTTCATCTCTTTGATCATCTTTGTCGCTTGCCTCTGGATCCTTTCTAGTTTCTCTACTTCCTTTCTATGCATTGATGACCAAAATTGGACACAGTACTCCAGCTGATGCCTAACCAGCAGGGCTGGTGCAACCATTTAGGCGGACTAGGCGGTTGCCTAGGGCGCCAAGATTTGGGGGCGCCAAAAAGCAGCACCCCCAAATTTTTTTTAAGTGCTTGAGCAGCCGCTGCTGCTGGGATCAAGAGGGACTCTGAGCTGCCAGTGGCATTGGCAGCGGGCAGCCCAGGGTGTCCCCTGGGTCAGTGTGCCACCGCGGCAGCCAGCAGCCAGGGTTTATAGGGGGCAGGTTCTGTATGTTTGCAGTGCTCCAGCACCACCAATATTCAAGGCTGGGGGCCCTGCTCCAGCAATATTTGGAGCTGGGTCTCTCCCCCGGCCCTGCCTGGATCGGGCCCTGGCCCCCCGCGGGTCTCCCCCATCCCGCCCCGCCGCCTCAGTGCCTCACAGAAAGCAGCGCAGCATCTCTCCCCTGCCTGCTTCTGTTGCTGGAGTAGAGCGGCTCCCAGCAGAACTGCTGTCTGCTGTCCCAGGGTCCTAGTGCCCCCCATCTCCTACTGGCAGGGCAGGCTGCCTTCACCCTGTGCTTCCGCCCTCGCCCTGAGTCTCTCCAACACCCCAAACCCCTCAGCCCCCCCACCCTAATCCTCGCCTTCAGCCCTAGCCCCTCCATCATTAAATCCCTTCATCCTCAACCCATCCTCATCCCTTGCACCCTAATCCCTCTTCCCCAGCCCTCAGCCCCCGCATCATGACCCTCATCCTCAGCCCCACCCTCAACCTCCTGCAACCTAATACTCTCCCCAGCCCTGAGCCCCCCTGCAGATTTGACCCTCATCCTCAGCCCAAAACCACATCTCCTGCACCCTAATCCTCTGTCTCAGCCCTGAGCACCCTCAACTCATGACCCTCATCTCAGCACACAACCCTCATCCACACCCCAGCCCTCTGCCCTAGCCCTGAGCCCATCCTGCTCAGATCCTCATCCTCAGCCCCAATCCTCACCCCCTGCACTCCCTCCTATCCCAAATCCCTCCCAGAGCATTGCACATCCCTCCCGAGCGTGCACCCACTTCCCCTTTCCCACCCACTCCTTCCCCACCCCAAACTCCCTCCCAGAGCGTGCACCCCTCACCCTTTCCTACACTCCCCCCAGCCTGCACCAACTCCATCCCAAAGCCTGCACCCTCCTTCACCCTAATCTCCAGCTCAGACCTGCACCCAGAGCTCCCTCCCAAACCCCTCCCAGAGCCTTAGGCAAGTGGGGTGGAGTTTGGCGGGGGCAGGTTCTGGGCACCTACCAAATTTCTACAACTTGCCAACCATGCCTGGTCAGCGTGGCCCGCAGCCTGGGGCTCCACTGCGCAGTTGCTGCTTCACTTCTTCCACCTCCAGCTTGCGGCACCAATCAGCTGTTTGGCAACCGCAAAGCCTGGGAGGAGAATTAGAGCAGGACAGTGTGCTCGGGGAGGACGCGGAGCAGAGGTGAGCTGGGTTGGGGAGGTACCGCAGGGCTCCTCAGGCCAGGGGGTGGGGAGCTTCCGCAGGGGCGGGGGGCACACTTCAGGGCGAGGAGCTGCTGCAGGGCTGGGGGGGCGCAAGGTGGAAGTTTCGCCTAGGGCGCAAAAATTCCTTGCACCAGCCCTGCTAACCAGCACCACGTAGAGCAGATTTAGTTGGGAATTAGTCCTGCTTTGAGCAGGGGGTTGGACTAGTTGACCTCCTAAGGTTCCTTCCAACCCTGATTTTCTATGATTATCACCTCTTGTGACTTGCATGATATGCCTCTGTTAATGCAATCTAAAATTGCATTTGCTTTTTTTGCAACAGCATCATATTGCTGACTCATGTTGAAGTTATGATCCATCACAGCTCCCAGATCCTTCTCAGCAGTGCTGCTGGTAGGGGCAGCTCCAGGCCCCAGCACGCCAAGCGCGTGCTTGGGGCGGCATGCCGCGAGGGGCGCTCTGCCAGCGCCGTGAGGGTGGCAGGCAGGGGTGCCTGTGGGAGGTCCTCCAAAGCCACAGGACCAGTGGACCCTCTACAGGCAAGCCACCGAAGGCAGCCTGCCTGCCGTGCTTGGGGCGGCAAAATGCCTAGAGCCGCCTCTGGCTGCTACGAAGCCAGTTATCTCCCATTCTGTATATGTGTATTTGGTTTTCCTTCCCTAAGTGTAGCACCTTAGATTTGTCTTTGTTGAATTTCATTTTGTCACCTATAGCCCAGTTCTCCAATTTATCAAGATCCCTCTGAATTTTAGCTCTATCCTTCAAGGTGTCATCAGTTCCCCACCCCCTCATCCCACTGCTTTGTGTCATCTGCAAATTTCATCAGCGTCCTTTCTATTCCTACATCCAGGTCATTAATAAATGTATAGGGAATATTGCAAATACTAAGGTCATCATATTCCTTTAAGGCAAAACTGAGAGACTGTACTGTGGTGATAGGCTCATTATAAATGCATTCAATAGCTTTTATAGAGAGTCAAATTTTGCATCTGGGTTCCCAGTTCTATAATGAGCCAGTACAAAAGTCAGAATCATCTCAGTCCCAAACTTTGAATCTGGATCTGAATATCTCCATTTATAGTAAGAAAAAGAAAGCTAATTAAGTGCTTCTTTTTGTGTGCATAAACAGAATCTAAGCTCACTGGATCTGCACACTGTTCACTCACAGAGAGGGAGGAAGCTTCCAAGTCTCTTGGGTGGTTCAGTTTGTCTGGTTGCCAGACAACTTTTGAAATGCAAGAAACACCAATCAGCTGTGATGACACTCCAAAGAACTTGAAGGGGTATTCAAACAGCCTAGACAACTAATTACACTGACCATTTCCTTAGCATTCCTCCCCTTACCTAGCTGTAGATACATATTTTAGTGGAACAGATGAACAGTAAGATTAAGCACACTACTGGTGAAACATGTTAAGAACATAGAGAAAGAATGTTGTAATTAGTTTCCCCACATATTATATATTTAAAACTGAGCAATTTGAATGGACTTAAACATCCACAACACTGAATTTTTACTGTCTAGTTTTTTAATTCAATAACTCAGTACTACTCATAACATCACTATATAAATGTGTTTTCCACAAAGAATATACAAGCATGACTATCTTTGACATGGTTTTGTTTGTTAACAGGATGTCTGAATGTACAGTATGTTTTTGTACTGACAAATTGCCTTTGCAGAAAGTGCCAAGGGAAATATTTTTTCATGTTTTCACATATTTTGCTCTCAGGCCAACTGGAGGCTATGCTTAAAGTCTTCAGTCTTTACTGAATCCTGAATATTTGAAACTGTTTGGATCCAGCCACAGCTATGTCTATACTAGGAAATTCTCACCTTTTCTAGTACCAGTTCAGCAGCGTGAGTATCAGCAGTGTTGGGAGCCACAGTATAGGCTCTCTCTCTCCAGCAGCTGTTTTCAACACCACATCAAATAAACTTGATCTGAGCTGGTTTAGTTGATATGTTGTGAAAAATGACTATTGGAACCAGCAAGCCCTCTATACTAGGGCTCCCAATGTTGTGAACAGCACCTCAATGGTGGCAGTCTTTTGTAAATATTCTCTAGGTTAGAAAATGCTCGTACCTATGCAGCTAAAGGGGAAGAGGGCCCAAATACTGAGTTTCCTGTTTAAAGAAATAGGTAGCTTCCATAGTTACAATATTATCCTCTGGCAGTTGGAGAGGTGGAGGGCTGGTGAGCTGCAGGCTGAAATTACAGGGGTTTATGATTATTAGTTTATGGCTCTCGTTTATTTTTACAGATAAGAACCCAACCCAACCCCCTACTGAAGTGAGTATCTGCCCCTTGATTTAACTGGGAATGGGATTGGTGCATAAATTGATATGCTAATTATCTTAATTTTTATATTAAAAAGAAAATATGGGGATGGGCTGGACACGTCTTTTCATTGAGGCTTTTTGTCCCATGATGTTTGTAAAAATAAGCATCCCTACAACACTAGATTTGCATTAACAATTTAAATATGAAAAAAATAATAGAAAATGGCATGAACTCACTTTGACCAAAGTTCATATGACAGAAAGCTCACCCATTCCATTTCTTAGCCTTTACTGACCACTAGACACTAAAATAATTGCACCAGAAAGCTAACGGTATTTTATGAAGGAGCATATAACAACATATATGTCTATTATACAGCTCCGTCATTTTTATTATTCCTGTTTTTCACCTATTGAAGGTCCTTCAAGGAAGCTAATAAATACTGACTTCTTGACAAGAGTACTGTGACAGCAGGACACTAGGTTTATGGTGTTCAAGGTGAAAATTAAGAAAATCCCAGAAATTTCTTTTTTACACTAGTGGGCTGCTTTTTAACATGGGTCCTGAATCTGACCACACAAGTAAGCATGCCTTCTTGCAATTCCTTTGCAGAGAAATAAAAACTTGTAGGAATAAGCACACTGGAAAAATCAGCCGCTTTATGGAATATTAAACACCTTAAATCATTGCTTGAATGAAGAACAAGTGCTTAATTTTTTATGATATGTGACGAATGAAATGCAAACAGCCTCTCCTAAGGACTTGGACTAATCTTCATTTATGTGGCATAAGCCATTTTTGAATTTATCCCCATAAGATTTTTCCCACTAGGACACTCTGTAAAATGGTAGTACTGAAAAAAACCTCACTTCAAAGGTGTGGTGAGGTAAATTGACTAATGTAAATGCACAGTCATGCTGTCTGGCTAAAACTCCTCCAGCATTTCAAGGGTATAATCATTTACAAAAGCTGGAAGTTGAAGCTAGACAAATTCAGACCAAAAAAAATTCACCTTATTTCAACTGACAGTAGTTAACCTGTGGATGGATGTGATGGGGTAGACTCTCCAATACTTGGGGTCTATTCATCAAGATTGGACACTTTTCTAAAAGGGCTATGACAGATATGATAATTTCAGGCAATGGCTCTGGGAGATCTTAGCACATTACATTCATGTATCATTGTGGGGCTGGGCTTGAATGTAATTCCATTGGAGAGAGAGACCACAGCCCTCCAGGAGCTAAGAATAGTGGGGGAAGATTAGGTAAATTTACTCAGGCTGTAACACCTCCAGAGAAGTACCACAACCTGGAAAGACTTGCATATGCTGATTCAAACCGAATTCTACAGAGACCAACAGACAAAGAAAGGATTTGGTGATAAACAGCCTGAGTTTAAATTGATTCTTTCTGACCCAGCAAACAGACAGGACCTTATGTTCAAGATGGGGGATGGATGCAATCCTTAGGGAAGGGTTAGAGGGACTGACACCTGCCAGAGCCAAGGAGTGGAGCTGGGTTAACCTCTGCTAATCTTTTTAGTTTGTGTGCATGTTTTTATTGCTTTTAGTATGTTTTTGCTGTAATGCTTGCTTAGAAAGAACTGTGTGGCAACTTATAACTGTTAGAAATGTTAATCACATTTGAAGAGTAAGAAAAGTGCAGATGCTGGCCTGGTTAGGCAGTCTGCCCCGCTGGGAATAACTGCATAGGCAAGGAACTGTTCAGCCTAGAAAAATCCCAGTCAGGATGAAGAAGGATGGGATCTCTGCCCAAGAAATGACACCTGAGGAGCTCAGAGCCTCAAGTGAGTGCCCTTGCTGGATTATGAAGGGTGAAATACAGGTGCAGTTGCCCTGAACTATGAAAAGCTAGTCTGACTCAACAAGAAGGTGTGGTCTTGATGCAGGAAGTATTTTGTAAAATTCTATGGCTTGTGTTATGCTGGAGGTCAGACTAGATCATAATTGTCTCTTCTGGCCTTTAAAAAAAAAAAAAAAAGCTATGAAATTCTTTCCTTCACCTAATTGTCACCGAAAGCCAATAGGTCAAATTCTGCCCTCTGATACTTGCTAATAACGTATGGAAATAAATGAGACAGCAGCACACATCTTAGGACAGAGTTTAGCCAAGTACTTAAATTGTCAATATAAATGAACTAAAATGGGTTAAAAATAGAAGGTATTTTGTAAAACTGTGTAATGCAGCTAGACAGTCAATTAAATAGGGCAGTCAGAAGCAAGTTATAACAAAAAGCAAAGGTACTTTGTAATGTTTCTCAATATATCTATTCAGACTCAGTAAAACAATGAAAGGAAATAGCCATGAAAACCAGCAGCTCCCACCTGAATTCAGTAATGCATCTAACATATTACATTTCTTCTTTGCAAAAAATATTTATGTAAAAATACAGAATGCATTTCTTCTTTATTCCTAGGATTGCAAAAATAATTTAAATGAGACTGTTATATTTAAGGAATATAAAAAAAAAGTTCTATGAACATTCTTCAAGGGGTTTGCTAGTGGATAGTCATGTGACGCCTGTCACCACAAATTTCATGATTTCTCTGTTTTGTGGGGAAGTCATGTAATGTGCACATGTGGCTTACAAGGTCATATAAATAAAATTAAATTGGGCTTAATTTTTTTTATTAGATGATTTACCACTGGAACACACTACCAAGGAAATTGGTGGATTCTCCATCTTTTGATGTCTTCAAATCAAGATGTAATGCCTTTCTAGAAGATATGTTTTAGTCAAACACATTGTTAGGCTTAATACAGGGATAATGGCCTGTGGCATACAAGAGGTCGACAAGCTGATCTGTGCTAATGGTCCTTTTTGTACTTAAATAAAATAGGTGAGTCTATTTAGATGGTTAACTTTTGACATCCAAATTTGAAATTTTAGCCTGAAATTTTCAAGTATTTTTAATACTCCTCAAGGTTTAGAAAAAAAAATCTCACCCTAGCCACATTACCCAAACCAGTTTTTCCCCTTCAGACTAAACCCAAACTTCCCGTCTCCAACAGAATCGTCTCCTTAAATTCCACAGTCCTCCACAAATCTGTCTGTTTCAAAGCAGTCCTTCACTAATAAATGCAGAAAATGACTTGCTGCTTTCTGGGAGGACACAGATAATCTTAAATTGAGCTGGTTGAGAATTGTCCATTAGAATGATTTGTTGATGGAAAAAGTAGTTTTCACTGAAAAAAAACATGGATTTTACTAAAAATGTTGGATTTTCCATCAAGAAGAGCAAAATGAAACATTTAGTTTCAGGTCTGTTTGACGCAAATATTTCATTTTGTTGAACTGACCTGAAATGTTCCATTTTGAAGGAATTCAATAAAACGTTAAACTGTATTTCCCTATCGGAGCATTTCCTTATGAGACCTGTAGTTCTGGCCCCAATTCTCTCCTGTGGGCTGAGCCCCCTTAGAGAACTACATGCACTATAAAGCAATGGGGATTTCCCGCTGTGGTGCCTTAGGGGAGTATCATGGCTCTGGGTGTGTCATGGGTGAAGTAGTCCACCCAAGAAGTCTGGCTCCTAGAGGAGAATGGGGGCATCTGGCTCTCAAACTACAACTCCCATCAGGTAGCATGCCACAATGAGAAAAATGTAGCTTAATATTGAAGCATTCCAAGTCATTTCAATAAATGGAAGTGATCTATTTTGATGCCGGGAAAGCTGAAGTGCTTCATTTTGCTTGCAGAGAATTCTGTGAGTCTATGAATGTGTCAAAACAAAAACAATGATATTACCAAAATGGACATTTTTTATCCTGATTTGAGATGAAAACACATGAAATGTCAGAAGTTCCCATGGGAGAGAAATTTCAAGTTTCACTCAGCTCTATTCTTAATAAAGACAAATCATTAACATTTGAAGACCCAGCACATCTCAGAGAAGGCATCAACACGATGAATGATTGCAAGATTTTTTATTCCAGCTAACTGAATCATTTTACTTAGCAGTTATGTCATTTTATTCATAGTAATGGAAAAGGACTCCAATTATTGAGCATCAGAGTAATGTAGTTAAACTGAACAAGGCTTCCTCAACAGTTTGTCTCTTCACGCCAAAAGAAGTCACTTCCAGAGAGGATAAGCCTGGACTGCCATAGCAAAAGAGATCTGCTATTTCTCTATTGAATTCAGCTGACTGCTCTATTCAAATCTCTCATGTTACCAAAGACTTTTTTGGGCTAAAAACAGAAAATGCATTTTAGAATGACTCAGAGGCACCAGACAACACAATGGAATTTTTATTAAAATGACACAGGATGGAGCCATAGGAAATTACAGCTAAGGACAGCAGTAGTCTTGATTTCTAGACTAAATGTTCTACACAGTGAGCCTCTTTTGTATTTATGATGGAAATGCAATTTCATTTCGATATGCTTGTTGTCTCCTAGAGATTGTGGAGCAAAGTAATAGTTGAAGTTACTCCAACTATATTATTGAACAGCCACTAATTTTAGAGACAAGTTCAACAATTAAAAATCAAAGGGCTAAATCCTGAAGCCCTGTTTCCCATGAGTGGCTACACTCTATCAAATGACACAGCTAATAAACACTAGAGCAACTTTTGATCTCAAATGAAACAGTTATTTTTCAAAATGTGATGCAGGCTATAGTATTGTGAAAATGGTGAGCTATAAGACAGCAAGATTAATAGTGAAGTCATCTCCTTACACACAGTACTTGGCTATAAAACTTGAAGGTTAGATTAATGCTTCATTTTCTGACTGATACAGTTTTCTTTTGGAGACAGAAGTCCTCTATTTATCCACAGAATTGGTACAGACATGAGATGCAGCAGCACAACTTATCCCACACTTCCTTGCCAAGATACCTCAAGTCAGCTATGATCTGCAGAGACCATCTGGAGATGAGAGCTCAGTATTCAAGACCATTTGATTAATCCTTGGCCTGTCTGCTGAAACTTGAGAATGCTAATGCCAGTTGTGGTAAATATTGTGCGAAATGGAAGCTTGACATGGTTAACAACTACAGACTGCAAAGTTTCCTATATGTGTAATTTTTCTTTTACAACAGGCACAATTGTTAGAGGGCTACGACTGATCTTACTATGAACGCAGGGCTAAGGCTATTCTGTATCATAGCTTCAAGGAAACGATTGAAAACTAACAGCACCATGACTCAAATTCAATGCAAATCTAAACATCTTACTGAATTCCTACATTCTCATTTAACAGTACTATCATACAACCATAATTCCAGCAAGTCAGCTGAAGGAGTCAAATTATTCCTGAAGTCTTATTAACTTTGGCTATTCTAGCTCTTTAAATTTCCATTCTGCAGCATTCTTGGGTTTCTTCCAAGTTGATCCTTAATACTGGATTTCCTGAGATTCAAATGGCTGTCTCATAACTTAGGTTCTCATGAGGTTTTTGACCTTTAGGCTCCTATTATGTATTTTTGACCTTACAGGGGTTTTCTTTTGGAAAGAGTGGATCTGAATTTGAGAATTTCCAAGAGAGCACACAGAATAGAAGCAGAGCCACTGGAAGGGGAAGAAGGAAGAGACAAGGGGGAATTTGCCTTGGCTCTTCATTTGAAAAAGCCCCCAGATCAAGCAGCCTTATGACCTGGTGCCTATGGTCATAGCACAACTCAGGTTTGACCGGAGTGCCCCTCTGTCATGACTGGCCTGAATGCTGCTGTGATACCACATACCAAGGTGCAATGCCCTGAACCAGGCCCCTCCCTGAATCTCCCGCTCAGTGGTAATTTTTTTGGAAGGGCAAGAGGACCTCGATTTCAAATTTTTGCCCCAGGTTCCCAAAAATCTCTGTGCAGCCCCAAAGAGAAGAAGTGTACTGGTTTTAAGATTAGCAGTGTTGTTTTCTAAGGGTTCAATCCTGAGAAGTGTTGGAGTGCCTCTTGTAAGGTACTCAGCACCCTCCATTCCCACTGATTTCAATGCTAGTAGAGAACACTCCAAAGCTTGCAGGAAGTTCTTAGGATCTCACAGGTTTGGGCATTAAATCCCTTATAAAACATTCTCATGCCCAAGTCTCATTTTTACCCTGTGTCACCACCCTTTTTGCATAGTTACCTGTTTATTAATATTAATCTAAACAGCAAAGAATGCACTACAATATATTCTTGGATACTAACAATTTTGTAACTTGCAGCATCTAGTAAGGAAATGTCATTTTACATTCATGACATTGCACAATACACATGCCACTGTACTTCAGTCTGATAATACCTGAAACAATATGGCCCTATGCTCCCTATTCAGAGTTAGAGAATACTTCTTTCTAGATGTGGATTATTACAGTATCTGCAATGGAAAGTGTTCTGCTTTTCCAAGACATGAATGTTTAAGAAGTACTATATTTTGACACTATTTCTAGTTCAGAAACTATTTTTAGATGATGGAAGAGATAATTACGAGAATAAGTGAAAGTGGTTTTGTATCAGCCCTCTACTGCTACGACTATATAGTTAGTTCCTTACACTTCTGTATGGCTTTTCTGTGTAGCTTTACTTAGAAAGAATAGCTAGTTGTAACAGTCTGCTTTGAGTGTTACTGGGTGGCAGCAGTCTTCTTATATCCAGACACCAGGCAGAAAAACATGAGTTTGTTGCTGACCTGCAGACCATGTGTTATGAGAGTTTATTTAAATTTTTGCATAGCAGTCACAGAATAAGAATTTGGTAGGTTAGTTAATTTATGCTGAAGGAAAAAATATTTCCTATTTAAAAGAAAATGGGATAACAGCATCAAATCACCTTATCTGTTGTGGTTTTTACTGTCCATTCTTCCCGATCTCCATATCTAAACAAGATATTTTGCCTACTCCCCAATACCTTTTCTATCATACTGGTTGTCTCATGGGGAAAATGCCAAAGAATGACAACTCCCAAAACATGGAGAAAAATGCTAAAGAACAACTCTACTCCCCCCCCCACAAAAAGACCAAAAAAAAAAAAAAAGAAATAAAAAAAAACCCCTCCAGCCTTTCGGTGCCTCTTCACTGGAAGAAGTAAGGTGATCAAAAACACAAATATTTTCTTTGATATAACTTAAAAATTAACACAATGTGTTGATGTGTTTCAGTTTACAACTATGTTCACTGAAACATATGGGTATTTACAGCATGAAAATGCTACAGTATGTTTACTCCTATGATGTTTTCATACACCTCTATTAGTGTTGATATCTTCATATTGTTACGGTAACTCATTCTAGATCAATTCTTTGGTACAGAGATTTTTGCACACTCATCCCTGTAGTATCCGAGTGCCTTCCAGTAGTGTGTTTAAAACATGACTAATATCTGACATGTTTGTTCTCCCATTCTCTCTTCAGAGGGAGAAGCATGTGTAGTGGAGTGTCTTGTTTTCTTTTTTTTTTAAACATACATGTGCTATGTGTATATATAGAGAATAGGTATAGTATGTTGTAATTTTATGGTATAAAATTTCTGTTTTTCTTGATGCCAATTTGTGTTTATTGCACTTACCACAAACTAAGCAAACTACAATTTTACAAGTACATAAATTAAAGAAATACAATACATCTTTAAAAGAATATTCCCCAAACCTTCCAAGCTCTACAATAAGTTCCTTCGTAAGCCATGATTTGGGAAAAATGAAAATACTTAACTGTATGCTAAAATAACCATTTGGCTGCTTCTCCAATACACGGGAAGTTTAGTATGAATAGTATTCCAATTTGAATTTAGTGTAGACTGTGAAATAGAGACCTCACAGGACTTGTCCAATGACATGAAAAGAAAAATAGAAGTCAAAGCTCTCTGTGTATATATTTGATGTTTTAAGAGTTGAAGAATTTGGAGATTCTTAAGATATATTAGTAGATTAAGATAAAGGAATTCTACTAGGAAAAGGAGATGCTTCCTTCTAAAACAAGGATTTGGAAATAAAAGAATTTCAAGAATTCCATTAGCCTAAGACTCTAATTCTTGGTTCATAGTTTTCCATGTATGTATGCTTAAATTACTACAGTATGACAGATTATAATCCATGTTTGACTCAGTTATAATTACTAGAGTTGGTCAGCATTTTTGACCAAAAAATTCTCAGCGTAATATAGGGCAATTTCAATTTTGACAAATGTTTCCAAAATTTCTGATGGGAAAATTCAAAGCAAAACATTGTTTCAAAGTGTCAACACGTTGTGTTGAAATTGTTAACATTTTGAAACAAAACATATTTTGATTGTAAATGTTGGCATTTTTGATTGTCATTTACAAATCAAGATTAAAAAAACAAACAAACAAACAACTTTGCATTCCATGAACATTTTTGATATTTTAATTTTTTATTCCATTTCAGGACAAAAACAAAGTCAAAATATTGGAATTTCCTGCAAGAAGAAATTCCATTTTCCCAAAAGAGCTTTAATAAACTGTAGCTTTATATTAAAGATAGACTAACATACTGGCCTATTATTTCTGGGTATCTGAGCTCCAATCTTGTTTAGGACACAGGTTAAATACACACCAGAGTCTTGACCAAAGACTTCTCTTTGTAAACATGCCACTCAATGGTATGTTTAGAAGTCTTTTCCCAAGAGATCTATAAATGGAAGAGGTGTTGACACTCATGAACATTGGAACTATGTCTGGTTCCAGCCTGGTCTATCAGTCTTTCACTCTTTTTCCTTCAAATGAAACTAAAAATACTCCTTCACCCCCAACAAATTAGAGAATAAAAATAACATTCAAATTAGAAATCATGAGTGAAAACATACTATTTACATTCGCACCTAGTACTAGTCACTTTAAAAGACTAGTAAATAAGAAGATGTTCCCTATTCCAGAGAGCTTTAAGTCTAGGAGACATTTGAAGAGTTTATTGCCTTGCTCAATCTGATAGCCATAATACAGAGTCAAAAATGACTTTATCTGAGTACCAAGATTACCCATTCCATATTTCAAAACTCTGCTCCTACCCACTACTCAAACAAAATATGCTCATTCTTTGCCATTACCCTTTGTTATCTTATGTCCTACCATACTATTACATTAAGCAGGCTATTTAATGAAATGTCCCAATCCTGCATTACCTGACACTTAATTCTAGGTGAGAAATTTGGACTGAAGAGGAACCCTCATCCTTATGTCATTTCAAAGAAAAATTAAATTTTGAATTGCTTTGTAGTTTGTACTTTCATTGTTTGACTGACCTTTTGCTTTCTCTTAGGTGTCCATATTTGCTACCATGTAAGAAAAGTCTGGTAAGTAATCATTTAACTTTCATTTCATATTTTATAACCTTTACTAGAGTCATCTGTTGCACAATGATCAAGCTGACACACAGTGAGCTGTTCTCACACCTGTAATAAGTAGCCCATCTCCCCATAAAGGGGATCCTCACCTGTTCTCTAAGCAGGGCCGGCTTCAGGCACCAGCCCAGCAAACAGATACTTGGGGTGGCCAATAGTGAGGGGCGGCATGTCTGGGTCTTCGGCAGCAATTTGACTGCAGGTCCCCACTCCCTCTTGGAGGGAAGGACCAGCCACCGAATTGCCGCCGAAGACTGAAGTGGTGGCGGCAGAGCTGCAGATCGCGACTTTTTTTTTTTTTTTTTTTTTT
>NC_133771.1:131366023-131401097 GCF_003597395.2 Chelonoidis abingdonii
GCTTTTTTTTTTTTTTTTTTTTGCTGCTTGGGGTGGCAAAAACCCGGGAGCTGGCCCTGTCTCTAAGCAGTCACAAGTTTGTTCTCCTGCCTCTGGTCCTCTACCGTGGCAGATTTGCTCAGTCACTTGCATCTGGTCCTTCTCTGATACCAAGAACTCTTGTGTTAATTCCCATGGTACCTCCTTAGAAATCCCACAAGACCAGGGAACCTCACTTCAAGCACCAGTGCAAAAGATACTAGGTGCCTTTGAAGGGGGCTTGTTCTGAGTAGCTGCATGAAAAGGGATCAGACTGGTCAGCTAAAACAGTAATCTACTGGCACACCCACATAGATAGGTATATAGTAACTGAGACCCCGAACATAGCATTCAAACCAAACAAAGAGATCCATTAACTTAAGTAGGACTCCACACAGCAGATCCTTATACCTGCGAAGAATCCCACTGAAGTTAATGGGTCTTCTCATGGGGGGGTCCAGCCAGGCAGATCAGATGTCAGGATCAGAGCTTGGAGGTGTGAGTGAACAGGATGTTCACATCAGGATACAAACTGTCTCAAAATGAGGGCAAAGGAAGTGTTGGTCTAGGCCCTTTTTTTGTGTTAAAGAAGCATTAAAAAAAAACAACTTTGGATTAATCAAGAATGGCTAATGTTAAGACATCAAAATGAGCCAAAAATCAACATGTTGTAAAGTAGCAAAAAGCCCAACCAGAAAATTAAAGAAAACAAACCCACGGTGTGCTGCCGCACATTGCTCAGATACAGTACAAAACAGAGGATAAATATATCTCCCTTCACTGAAAAGAAAATTGGCTAGTCACAATTCCTGGCCTGGAACCTCCTTTAAACTGCCTAATTTTCTATTCAGTGTTTTCTGAACGAAGCAAAGGGATTGTAGGATCATTGGAGTTTGGGGATGGTGGAGGGAGATTAGTCTAGTCAGTCCATCCTTTTCTCTGTCCTCTACATGATTTATTCTTGGTTTCTGTCTGTGACCGACTTGGTCAATTGAATGATTTGGATCCAAAGGCAATTATAACGATTTAATAACACCCACTCAAACCCTGAGGGAGCCATGTCCAGCTGTCTGCAGACAACTAGCTCTTCTTGCAGCCTCTTCCTTTCGGATCACAGCTAAACATGTAAGGCCCCCACCACAGCAAGAAAGAAAAACCCAAAGGGAAAAAAAAAAGAAAAAAAGAGCTAGTCAATAATACTGGAAAGCCACCTTTCAGCATACTTGCAAGAGACTGAAATTTTTTGCTTATAAAAGTAACATGGTGCCTTAACTGAGGAAACAGCTGCCAAAAAGGTCTTTGATTCTTAAGCAGCTGGGTCTCAAGAGAAATGACAGACCTTATTTGCTGAAATTCCAATTATTTTATAAAAGTTAGTGTATATTCAGACCACATATTTTTCCACCAGAAAATGCGAATTCAAAACCATGGAGTTCCATGGGACTGTGTCAATTTCAGTACAATTTTATTCGGAATAAAAATAAAGCATTTTGATCAGGTTCCATTTCAACACTGTGTATTAAAGTAACTTTCAAAATTATATTCTATATTATTTTATTTGTATGTTTTAATATAATTCTAAAGTATAATAAAGATCGAGAAAAGGAACTGAAAGTCAAAACAAAAAGTTTCAATTTACCCTAAAGTTTTTAAAAAATGTTTCAAGAAATTGAAATTCCATATTTCATTCTGATTTGGAACACTTTTTTAAAAATTGCAGAATTTCCTCTGACATGGAGATTCCAGTTTCTAACCAGTTCAATCATTGAGTATCTATCCCTCCACTGCTGGTACTTATGTACCTCAGAGGAAGTCTCTTCCAGTTACCATACATTAGCAAATGAGGAAAGGAAGGATGGGCCAGTGGTCAGGGCACTAACCATCCTGGGACTTGGGAGACCTGGGCTTGTTTCTGTGCCCCACCACAGGCTTCCTGTGTGATACTGGGCAAGTCACCTAGTCTCTGTGCCTCAGTTCCCTTTCTGTAAAATAGGAATGACAATTTCTTACTTTGTAGGGGTATATTGAGGATAAGTACATTAAAGATTGTGAGGTGCTCACTACAATGATGGGGGGGGACATATCACAGTCAGAGATAGATAGAAATGGAAAGTCAGTATCTACAACACCCACCATGCCAGTAGTTCCTAGAGCACTTTACAACCTACATATAAATAAATAATTTCAGCCACCCTGAGGGTTAAACTCTTCACAACAGCTGTAGGAAACAGCAAAATATACTCTTCCACTGAAACATGGAAATTTATAAATTAGCGAAATGTAATTATTAGCAATAATTATAACAATAAACTAATAACTTTCAGCATTTTATATGTTCAGTGTGGTACAGATATTAACTAATTAACCTGCAATACCCTTGTGCAGGGTATAGTAATGCACATTTTTTACAGATGAGGAAAGACAGAAGTTAAGTGACTTGCCCAAGTTCACTCAGCAAGTCAGTGGCAGAAACAGATTTAGAATTCTTAATTTCCTGGCTCTCAGATTTAGTCTCATTCCATTAGACCCCATTTCCCCTCCCAGTGATTCACACAGCTCACTTTGCTTTAAATTTCAATGTAACCCCCCATCATGCTCAAAAGTTCAAGATTTGATGTAAAATTAGGATGGGCCCTCCCTCCCACACAACCCAACCTTGCCTTAAGAGGCTCTTGGACCCTTTCACTGGCAGCCTGAGGGGCAAAATGGCCTACATTCCTCTGTCAATGTCACTTTTGGGGGAGGCAGGCCACAGGCTGCACCAGCATACTCTCAAGCTCAATTACTTCTTCCACCCCCTCCGATCTTCAGTCTTTAGAGGACTGGTATATAAACCCCCCTCCATCTCCAGGATACACTGTAAGGAGAGCAGGCAGGGTGCCTCCCACACAGTTCAGTAACAAATAGATGGGAAACATTCTTCCACCTGCACATCCAGACTAACAAGCAGACCTCAGAAGGTACAAACCCCATCGAAAAGACCCAGCTGGTTTGTATTATCTGGGAGAAGAGCCATAGCTCCAATATTCACCAACAGAAAATTTGACTGGGATACCAGTAGGATGCCTCCTACTTTTGCAAAGAGAGACAGAATCAGTGATCAGGACCTTCAATTAAAACAAAAATCTTACAGCTAGCACCTCCAGCTTGCCTAATGCTATCCTGGACATGGGGCAACACTTAGCTAGCTTACTCAACAACACCATATCCTGTAATTCCCTGGATTTCCATTGGAGGACTTTATCCAAGTTCAATCCTATTTAATTATGGAGACTTGACAAGCTTGCCACTAAAGAGGTAACAGCTATAGCCAATTTCTGTTTAGACCCCATTAATTTAACCTTGTCCATATAACCAGACTGAAATCTAGGAGAATCCAGGGCCTTAACACAGATAAAGGGACCCAGGTAGCATCTGTCCATGTCCACACTACAACATTTATCAATGTTGTAACTGGGTCCATTGATTCAGTTACAGACGTAGTGACTCAGTCACTAAGAAATATTTTCACAACTGTGATTTCTTTTCTCTGCTCTTTTTTGATGAAGCAGCATAAAAAGCAGCAAGACAATAGTCCAAGGTGAACAGTCACAATACAATGGGTAATTCAAACAGCACAGAAAAGCCAGCCAATTTATATATCCTCCAGAGACGTAACAAGGAATTTTTGTGCCCGAGGCAAGGGCCGGCTCCAGGCTCTTTGGTGGCAATTCGGCGGAGGGTCCCCGAGTCCCTGTCGGAGAGAAGGACCCGCTGCCAAATTTCTGCCGAAGAATGAATGAAGTGGTGGTGGCAATTCAGTGGCAGGTCCTTCTCTCCAGAGGGACTCAGGGACCCGCTGCTGAATTGCTGCTGAAGAAGCGGTGGTGGTAAAGCTGCCACCAAGGTGCCACCGATCACGGTAGAAAACTGCTCCCCTCTGCTTTGCATGCCTGAGGCAAGTCTCTTGCTCGCTTCACCCTTGTTACGGCACTGATATCCCCTCTCTCCATTATAAAAGTTTAAATGACAATGAAACAAAACATAAATCACCGTGACCACTCACCAGGTTCATGTTTAAAGATACATTATTGAATAGGAATCAAAGTACTACCTCTCAGCTGCATATTACATAAGTTGACATAGATGATTAATGAGTCATTTTTCTTTCACACCCCCACATTGTTAAAAATACACTTTTTTTTTTTTTTTTTGCTTAAATACAGTTTCTATGTTAGTCAAGCTTCTTTCCAAACAAAATATACATGGGAGAAAATTGGTTAGAAAAAAGCTGAATGAAATGGAAGGAAATACAATTTGTTAGAGTAGCAATAGCTAGGGGCTGGTAGCACCAGCTATTAAGGTTGCCTGACATTTTCCGTTATAAGATGCTGTTTCAGTTGCTTATAACTTTGCCAAACTTTGACCATTTGGGCAGAAGTTGTCCATGACAGGTGTCCGTCTCAGGCTGATTTTCTCCTTTTTCTTTTGGTACAAATAACCTTAATTCCTGGGTACTTGATTTTGCAACCTGAATATTGTTCTTTTAATGTAGATTTTGTGCATGTAAATAGAATTTAAATTGCTGTCAGGATCAGTGTCATTTTTTACAACTGAATTGAAATGATTTCATCTATGCAATACTTGCATTCCACTAATGAAAATGTTGCATATATAGGAGCTGATTCTATGAGATGCTCCTCAAAAGTGAACATCCTCAGGTTCCTGAGCCTGGTTGTTAACTGCCCTGTTGTGAGCAATGTTGGGAGCCCTAGCATAGACAAGGCCCTGCAAACACCGGCATTTTTAATGCTGTGTAAATTCAACCTGCTCAGAGCAAGTCTAAAAAAACACCTCAAGACTCTCAGGGTATGTCTACACTTCAATAAAAACACCTGCAGCTGGCTTGTGTCAGTGACTTGGGCTCGCAGGGCTATAAAATTGCAGTGCAGTGGTTCAGGTTCAGGCTTAGGCTTGAAAAATCTACACTTCAGCTGTACACCCCTGTAACCTGAGCCCAGATCAGCTGAGATGGGTCAGCTGTGGGTGTTTTATTGCAGAGTAAACATACCCTAAGGCTCTCACTGCTGCTTTATTCCTGTATTTAAGTCAACAGTTTAGTTTAAAAAATAGTTAAACTTGGATAAAGACCCACAAAAATTATCATGAGAGGCCAAAGTTAAAAGGAACTGAACATATTTGTGGATTAGCATGTTGATAATTAATATCAACTAGTTTTGCATTATTACAGGACATTTCTATGGAGAAATGGCTTTTAGGCTGCCTACGAAGTCCGAGGTCATTCTGAGACATACACAATTAATCTGCTGACTCCATTTTCAATTTGGAAGTCTTATTCTGCACAATATGTCAGTGGAAAGTTCATTTTGACATTGCTTACATATCTGGGACCTGCCAAGCCATGTAAGCTGGATACTGGTCTGGCAGCAGCTAAATCTCTCATGGGGAAAGGTCTAAAACAGCTCCACAGCAGGAATCTAGCGACAAAAGTACCTGTGGAATGAGAGCTTAAGCAAATAGCCTCACCTATTTCTGCCCTCATTCCAGTAGCCAGAAAAAAAATCCTTCTCTCTGTATTTGGATGGTAGTAGATTTACTGAGCATTTGACAATATACACAAGAGCTAGACTGCCATCTGCCCACATGCAAATAACTCCATCTGAAGTAAAGAGGCAGGTGCAGCTGGACCATCTACTTCTCAGAACAGAAGTTAGCCTCTCTCTGGGCTGGGGAGCAGAAAATGCTCTTGGAGCTCCATTTGGGCTCCAGCACAACAGCCAAAGCTCACTTGATGTGGATCAGGCCCAAATTTATCCTACATAACAACTGGCTAACCTGTTACCAGTTCTGGCTCATTATAAGGAAAATTATTTAAGTTTTGCTTAAATCAGTAGAACAATTGTATAAGGCACAGCATATTTTCAAGGTAAAAGATCATCTAACTCAGTGTTCCTACCCCGGGATAACAGCCCAGTCCAGATGGGGCCCATGACAGAGGAGAGGAGCATTAGAGCAGGGATAATTGCATGACCTGGGAGCCACTTTCCACTTCCTTTGTGGGTAAAGCATTTGAGGGAAATTTGAAAACCAGTCACTGTCCCTCTCTCCCCTTGCAGCAACTCTTATGAAGCCAGCTCCAGGTAGAGCTAAGCTTTTCTTCTCCCATGGCATTCCTCTCAACCAGGAAAACAAGCAACTGAAACATTTTACACCTCTTGAACACCATATAGCCATCTGGTGAGAAGGGAAGAGTGGGGTGGATTATCTAGGAGCAAAAATAAAATATATATATAAAAAATTCCCCTCTCACCCCTATGGGTGGTATGTGTCTTCCTCAACCTCGGTCATCTAATCACACAGCCGGAAGGTCTGAACAGAATCGTAGGCTCCTAGCACGAGCATCTTCGGGACATGAGACTCGAGTTTCTGGATCTTGAAATTCCACTCACATCCAGCTAGAGCACAGCCCTATGCCCAACCAACCACGGATCCACTGCCTCACTACCACATCCCTCATTCCTTCCAGCCCTGACCCTCCACTCTCATACCTCTTCCTGATGCTGACACTGGCAAGCAACACACCATACCGCGCTGCTCGGCCATTTGTCATACATACGTCATTCTGTTAATGCAGACCAGCCTGTCCGACTGGATCTGAAGTCCCACAGAATCTTAGCCCGCACTCCCACAACCTGCAGTGTAAACTCCCAAATAAGTCTGGGAGTCTACCAAACGCGTGCAGAATTCCTGTACACAATGCGAGCCACTGGTGTGCTCGTCCGATGATCTGTTCCTGCCCGTCTTACATCTGCAACAGTTTGGACCTGTCTGAGGCCTCTCGCACAGTCTCACTGGGTCTCTGCTATGTGGTAAGACCCCAGCTTCAAAGGAGTCTCATGTGTACGCCATGTGCCGCTATGATCAGTCTCAGTAATGATCTTTATCAGCGTTCCACGCACTGAGGGATTTTCCCAGTGTTCGCCACCTCAGACTATCTGCTCGATGGTACATCCCATGCAGGATCTTGGTCTTGCATCACTCTTTTGCTTGTCTTCTCCAATTCTCTGGCTGCCTCAAGGCATTCTCTCACAGCTCATCTGGGGGCACTTAACTGATGTACTCCTGGATGTCGGGTCGAGCAGAGACAGTGGCTTTGACGCTCAACTCAAGCCCCCGCCCACTCTATGTGTCCGGCTGTTATACAGTCTCTGGTGTTGACCTGGGGAAACCTCCGGCATTGATGAGGAGCTCTGGTCTTCACAATCGTCACCTCCATGTCCCCTTGGCCAGCTCACTAATACCGGCAGGGATCGATGACCCACAGGGACGTACCTTTGAATTCGTGGATCTGGTTCCACTGACGGCCTCAGACCTACTATCCTGGTGATACTGATTTGCGTCTTCTTGCCTCCCACATGTCCATGTACGGTGGGAGCCAAGTACTGGAGCTTCTTATGCGCCTATATGGCCCGCTGTATTCCAACCATGCAGTCTGACTACTTCCCTCTCTCACTACCATACCGCCCACACTTCCCAGCCAAAGACATCCCGAGAAATCCTCCACTAGTAATACTGCTCATGGATTAACGAGTCGATGTCTCATTCATTCAGCATACACTTGAGTCATCCATGTATAATTGCGGATGTATTTCCACTCCTGAACCGTACTGTTAAGATCTCATCTTTGATACTGTTTGAGGGTAACCAGCAGAACACACGGGGACAAGGCATCAACCTTGAATAAATTCGCCGCACTGATGGCCACTTGTGTCGAATTTCCTTGAGTGACTCCAATGTTCCTAATGTCCCCATTGAGTCGTGAGTGAAGGTCCTTATGGTCCGTTGACTTGTATATGCGCCAGACATTCATCAGATCCATCAGTGCGCATGATCGTAGGCTCATGTATCAATTTTCCTAGCTCTTTCATAATTGGTCTTCCTTTTATACTGAGTTATCTGTCGATCGCCTCTATCTATGACAAACTGGATGTTTTGAGCCTCTTTTGGTTCCCAAAGCCTCTGAATCTGTGCCATGTACTAGGCCCATGTGTGTCCTGTAGCTGGCAAGCATGATGCACTGATAGACTTATGAAAGAGGCAGGTATGGCTGTTGTTCCTGCAGGGCTTCCATGACATCACTGCCTTCCATGTTAGGCCAGTGGCCTGCGCTAGCAGCTTTCACTTGCGCTAGACATTTTGCCAACTGCGTTAGTTTCCTTTAGCCAAGTAAGTGTGGATCCATGTCTGGTCCAAGATCGCTCAGCTCTCATTGTCTTTACCGCGCGCTGAATGTTCTTATACGTATGAGTGAACAGTGTTCTGTTCATGGGAATAGCTGCTCCTGTCCATTCCTGCACCACTTATTGCAACTTTGTATTAAGTCGTCTCTTCTCCTCCATAGGTTCTACACTAACTTGTTTTCAGTTTCGATGCTGGGGCTCTTGCGTTATGTTTGCATCTGCAAGTGGGATGACAGTACCTGATGTCTTTTGGTAGAACAGGCAATTTACTTTTTTGCCTTGCTATCTCTATTTAACTACTTAGCCGGATACTCAGTTGCTGTACCATTGTTTAGTCATCCTAGCTCACAAATGGTAGGTCTAGCCCTTGTAATTTTTTTCGTAGCCAATCTAATCTAATCCTACACCCGCTGTAAATTCCAAACCAAGCTGACTAAACCTCCGAACACCTTATCTTATCCCTCCCAACCATTTCCAGGGCTACATAACGTGTTCTAGCTGAATCGTGTAGCCAACATCTCGCAGGATTACAGAGACGAGCGTAACAGTATTGTATTGAATTATGTGAGAGGATTTCATGAGGCCTATGCATCTTTTCAACATACCTACGGATTGGACTCCACTTGAGCCTTGTAATGCGTTCGATAATATGACTGTACGATCCCCATGATCTATGGCCTCATATTCAGTCGCTGGCCTGCAAAGGAGGGTGGCATGAGTTGCAGCGCAGTATGGTCCACAACCATCTTTCTCCCAGCCTTCTTGAGTCGGGAAGGCAGTATGGAAGTGTGTCATCTCAAATGCGTGAGAGCACTCCCTACTATGTGAGCGTGGGTAACTAGTCGTTTCTCAGTTAAGCTGGATGTAGGTCTTTTTTCCCCATCCATATAAACTCTCATACATTCCCGCATCTCATTAAGTCAACGTTGTAGTACAATCATCAATTCCAGTCTCTTAAATCAACCATAAGGGTGTCCAGTAAACCCACTTATCATCAATGTCCTGTCCTCAACACTGCGAACCTTGTTAATATCCGGGACGTCCCAAGCCAGCATGACTCTCCTAGTTCATGTCACTCTCATATTTGAGGTAGGCAGGTGAAGCGTTAGGGGGTCTTTTGCCCAAGGACCCCTACTGGAAAGTTGGCTACCAACCGGGATTTGAACCCCGGTCTCTCGTATGAAAGGGCAGTCTCCCGTATCAAAGGGCGGCACTCTTAACCACTATGCTATCCAGTCGTTTATATATATAAACACACACGACAACAAAACCTAGAAAACAGCAAAGAACAATCCCCGAGTACTCCAAGAAAAAGAGCACAACATGGAGTACAGAAAAAAAAATACAAAGAAGAATTAAAACAAATAAGAGACTCAGAAAAGAACAGGAGAGTCAGAAGGACCAGATAGAGAGGAGAGTCAGCAGCAACTTTTTGGGATGAGGCACAATGTGACAGGCCAGAAAAACATCAAGTTTTACTAATCCATTGCAAAAGGAATTTCTAACAAATAAAGCCTGGGACCAATGCTTAAGCACAAATTGCCATAAACTGACTTGGAAAAGAAACCTGACTACACATTCCATGGGATTAAATATCCAGGCTATAGTTTGTCCTCATTGAGGTGGACAGCAGCAGAAGCATTTAGAACATACATGCCACATAAGAAATACTAAAAACGCCAAATCACAAGGACTCCTGATATCCCCTCATACACCATACTCTAACCAACATTTCAAAAGAGAACATCCTTGCTTACCAACCTGTATAATACTGGTGAAATATACAGAGAACCTAAACAGAGTATGTCTATCTGCCTTCACCATACAGACACTTATGTTAAGGGCAATGTAGTAAAGGAACCCAAACCTGTAAGAATTTCATATGGCAGTGGGACGTCTGCTTCCACATGGGGCCTCAATCAACTACTCTGTTGTTTACGCCCTCACTAGAGCTGGCAGAAATTTTCCAGGTTTTTAAATTTGAAGAAAGTTTGTCATCATGTTTGGACCATCTCTATCCATCACTGAAATAGGTATAAAATACTTGCCTACTTCATCAGGGTGCCTTGAAGCTTAATTAATAATTGGGAAGCTCATTGAAGGTCTACAAATAGCACAAAGCATTTGTGGCAAGATTGTCACCATGCCACATCCCTGCTGGCTGTATGTAGCATTGCAAAAGCTCTGCTCATTTCCCCCATGCCTTCTTTGGCCTATTTCAGCCATTGATGTGAGCCGGCCCTCCAACCAAGCCAGGTATCAGAGTCCAACCCTTCATAGGGCCAAAGAGTCCTTCACTTAAAGTCCAACAGAAAATAGCAAACTAGCCCCAACTTAGGGTTGTCAACTTTCTAATAACAGAAAACCGAACACCCTTGCCCTACCCCCTTCCCAGAGACCCTGCCTCCAGCTCACTCCATCCCTCCTCCTTTCATCACTCACTCTCCTCCACCTTTGCTCACTCATTTTCTCCAGGGGATTGGAGTGCAGACTCTGGGGTGGGCCAGAGATAAGGGTGCAGGAGGGCACCCCTGGCTGAAGATGAGGGGTTTGGAGTGTGAGAGGGGGCTCCAGGTAGGGCCGAGAGGATGGGGGTTCTGGCTGGGGGTGCAGGCTCTGGGGTGGGGCCAGGGATAAGGGGTTTGGTGCAGGAGGGAGCTCCAGGCTAGGGGTGGGGATGAGAGGTTTGCAGTGTGTGTGTGGGGGCTCTGGGCTGAGGCAGGGTTTGGGGTGTGGGAGGTGGTACAGCCTCTGGGATGGAAGTGCAGGCTCCAGGGTGGGGCCAGAAATGAGGGGTTCAGGTTGCAGGAGGGGGCTCCGGCCTGGGGGTTGGGATGCAGAAGGGGGTGAAGACTCCAGGTGGTGCTTATCTCAGGTGGCTCCTGGAAAGCAGTCAGCATGTCCCTCTGGCTCCTAGGCAGAGGGGAGGCCAGGGGGTTCTATGTGCTGCTCCTGCCATAGGTGCTGCCCCTGCAGCTCCCATATGCTGCAGTTTCCAGCCAATGGGAGCCGTGGAGCTGGCACTTAGGGTAGGAGCAGCACGCAGAGCCTCCGTGGCCACCCCTCCACTTAAGAGCCAGAAGGATATACCAGCTACATCCCAAGAGCCAGGCAGGGAGCCTGTCTGTCCCACTGCACTGCCAACTGGACTTTTAACGTTGCTGACCACAGCTGCAAGGGTCCCCACTAGACACCTGGCAATCCTAACTTCAAACCATCCTAACCCTGACTTGAGTTCCTGGGTTTCACTCCTGCCAGGAGGTGATCACACTTTCCTTCTACCCAGGGTGTCAGGCAGACTGCAGTGCCTGATCACCTCCTGTATCCAGTCAGGATTCCACCACAGGGCTCAGCCTCCCAGGATTTCCTCAGCCCAAGAGACAAAGATCCTAGCTACCGCTCACCTGGGTCTCTTCCTTATCCTATCCTACAGCAGCCCTTTGTGCCTTCCTCTATGAAGACCCAGGTACTCCCTAGCTGGGTTTTATCACCACTTATGCCTAACACCTCTCCAAGTGCAGCCCAGTAGGTTAATTGGCCTCTCAGGTCACTTTAATACTTTTGTCACGTGTGTCACACCTCATCACAGCTTAATAAATAAATAATAATAATACAGAAGAACAGAATAAAAACAAGAGGACACAAAAACATCTCATTTAATATCCAGATTCCACTTCAGCTCTGATTCATCTCAAATAATATATAAATACATATGACAAATATCAAAAGGTCTGTAGAAATTTGTTTTCCACTGCACTGGAAAGATTTAAAACAAATTAAAACCCAGGGGCCAATTTCACCCATATTGCAAGTCCACTGACTTCAGTGGAGTTACCCCAGGGATAAATTTGGCTCAGAATGTTAATTACAACATTAAAGAGTTCAGATTATTCAGAAATTCAAAATAAAATTGAATGCATTCCCAGACTACTGTGCAAGACCTGCTGGGAAGTGGGAAAAATACCATGGATTTGATTCTGGTCTCATTTAAACCACTTTTACACTGATGTAACTCCACTGATTTGAACTGAGTTATCCCTGATTTACACTGGTAGAAGTCAGATCAGAACCAGGCTCTATATTTTTTGCCATCTGGACTGGCAGACCCCATCAGTCCATTGTAGCTTGCTGAAAATATAGAAATAAAGTTAGAAAAAGGCTGCCTATACCCTAGTTTGTGAACCTGAACAGATTGCAATGAGGTTGCTGAACTAAATTGAAAGAAAAGATTAATGATAAATCATTGTTATCTGCATGTTAAGCAGCTTTGATTTGTAACACACATTTACATATTCTCTTCTAAATAGGACAGGTCCTTCAGCACTTATAAAAGTAGAAGAACCTTTCCTGCCTCAGTTAGTCAAATATGTATCACTTCATTAAAGTCCCACTCCCAATGTACCATGACATTGAAATAAAATCCAATTTTGGTAAAATCACACCGATAAATCCAATGTTATATAATATTGTAAAACCCCTCTATCAAAACTAAATATATTATCTATAGAGTAATACATATATTTTGTGTATTTATTTATTTATTTACAGAATGCACACCACTGGGTAGGACAAATGCCAGCAACAACTGCTTATTCTGTGATATAAGTGGTCACTTTTTGTTTCAGATATGCAGGAAAAAATGTTTTGATAAATATCAAAATAAATATCACCCAGACATTCTGTATAGGCATCTGTAAACACATTGGTGCAAAGGTGCTGGACCTACAGGTGCTTGGTGTGCTTCTGCACTCCTGACTTGAACTGGTTTCCATCATATACAGAGCAGACGTAAACAAATAAGAACATCCATAGTTACATCAGATAGGACACAAAAACATATTAGGGATACAAACCTTGATGCTTCAGAACATAAGCCAACCACTCAGACAACCTGCATTGCACCACCTCTCCTGGGAAGAACTGTTAAACTGCTTCCGTAAGGGTGAAGTAGTCACATGAACACCTTATGTGCCTAGGCTGCCCTCACTCCTTGGGATAGGGATGGCACAACTGTGTGGTTCTTCCCCCTTGGAACCAAGCTCCGCTATGGAGGAGATTAATTGTAAGAGAGAGGGGTGTCTCTCCTCGTAATGCTTTCTTTTTTCTTATTTTTAAGAGGGAACTGAACATTTGCAAGTTTTCCAGACTGAACATCTCTGGCAACTGATGGACTCTGATTATTCACAAAACAGGTATAGCAGCAATGGAAACTTCCCCTTGCTTCTTTGCTAATGCACTTCAATCCTCTCCTGGAGGGTGTTAGGATATAGATATTCAGGCCTGTCTGCAAAGGCCTATATTTTAAGAATTTAGGTATATTTTTATCACTTAGCTAGTTATAGAGGTATAAAAGAAAGAATAAAAAAATCAGTCTGTCTGTGTAATGGCCTTCTCTTATTGTGATAGTGTGAGGCCTGGTTCTTCAGCTAAGCAGCCATAAACTGGGAAATGTATGGTCACACCCTCACATTCCAAACTAGCCATATTAAAATAAGACAATCTGGGGCTGTTAGGAAGGTGATTTGATCTATCACCTCCAGAAAAAGGGAAAAAAGTAAAACATGTAAAAGGAAATTTAGTTTGATAGTTTTCTGTCTGGTAAGAACTCACTTATCAATAGACACAGCTGGAGAACCCTTATGTCTGTATAGATGTAGTTGTGAAATCCTCACTTCTGTATTGTTTGTATGTTTATTTGTGTGGACTCTCGTTCTGTGATGGTTTCTGTCTGCTGCATAATTAATTTTGCTGGGTGTAAACTAATTAAGGTGGTGGGATATAATTGGTTAGCTAATCATGTTACAATATGTTAGCATTGGTTAGGTAAATTTTAGTAGAATGATTGGTTAAGGTATAGCTGTGAATATTACTATATAAATTAGGGGCAAACAGGAAGTAAGTTGGGATTTGAAAATAAGGAAAAAGGAACTTGAATTTAAGCTTGCTGAAAGTTCACCCCAATAAACATTGAATTGTTTGCACCTTTGGACTTCAGGTATTGTTGCTCTCTGTTCATGCGAGAAGGACCAGGGAAGTGGGAGAGTGAAGGAATAAGCTCTCTAACAGAGGGTAGTTCAGTCTTCATGCCCACTTATCAGAAAAGGCTAGGAGATGGTATTTAGGGACAATTAATGATGATCATTTTTGTGACGTGAACACTTCTTAGATCAGAACCAGACTAAGACCACCAACTAGTTTCACATAAACCACTGAACAGTTGTATTCAGGAGGCAGCCATGGTGGGATCTTCTAGTACAAAGCATTTGTGTTAATGTAAATTAAACACAGTCATCACTAGAAGAAGGTCTTGAACATTGCCTTCTGTTACTCATCATATAGTCATCATACAACAATAATTTTCAGTCTCTACTGAGTTGGGCCACAGAACAACCAGGGATTTAAGAAGGAAAAGTACACTATTTAATTGAGCCTCCCAGCCTCCCAGGACAGATATCATTGTAATAACAAGGATGTGTAGGAAAGTAAGTGCAGAGTAGAAAAGCTTCCGTTATCTGAACCGTAGTAGTGGATGTCAGGAGTGGTATATAATAGTTCCACATCAAAAAGTTAGTGGGCAACACAGTAATATGTTGTTATCAACAGGAACCCAAAAATTTCATTTGAAGTAAAACAATGCTTAGTCTAATGGATAATACCTTTACCAAACTGTCATACACATAAAGTCCTCTGTGGAGTCAGCTCTCCCTGTCAAAATATCCTTAGTGCAGTGGGGAAGGTTGCTAAATTAACTTCTGCTGTCAGACTTTTTTGATCATAGCTATCACCCAGGTTGCAGAATGTTCATCAGTATTGGACAGATCTGTGCATGAAATCTGGAGCTGGAGAATTGATGGATGCGTCTTCCCTGAGGGCAGTCATCAGCCTGGTTTAACACTTTCTCTAACTAGAGGGGGAAAATTCTACCACATTAATATTTTTTTCCATTCTTATGAAGTTATTCTGCCTCACTCGCAGGATTTGAGGTAGATTTAATGGATCATAATTATACATTCTGCAATGGCCAATGAGGTAAATATTCTATTCTGGCCAAAATAACTTCATCTTCATTTTTACTTTTGTCTATCCTATAGCTATCAGAGGAAGAGGAGACTAGAGAGATGGGTTACTTCAAATGAAGGATCCCCCCAACTAAATAGAGCACTCAGTGATTTCTAGGTTAAACTATACTTTATAAGAATTTTTATAATGGTTAGTGTTAGGCAACCTAAGTATTGAACTCATCACTGCTCCCCCATAGCGCTCACTGATCAGTGTACCTTTAAATATTTAGAAATGCCTAGAAGCCAACAAGAACAGGTATTTTAAAAAATTTAAACAAAGACATTCAAGGAAATAAATTCCAAGTTATCCTCGAAAAATCAGTCAATAGGTCAAAAAGAACCCAACCAAACCAAACAAAAAAAAGTCCTGTGGATCCTATTCTCTGTATCAGCCTTTGAGATTATGAGTTCTTTGAGGGAGGTACTATCTTCATGCTGTGTCTTGCATTGCCAAGCACGGTCAGTGCTTAACAAATAAATAAGCTAAATCATAGATTGCTTCCTGCAGTATAGAACTATAGTCTCAAGTGATTGCTTCCTAAAGACTCAAACAGTGCATGACCTATACCACTTTCCCTTGGGAAATTTATTTTACAGGTCTGACGATACTCTTTACTTTGCCTTCCTTAGACCACCTAACAATGCATCTCTGATCTCTTTTATGTGCTGCTAGATTGCTGGTGGAATCCTAACCCAAAAATAAAGCCACACTTAATATTAAGGATATATTTATAAATAGTTTTTTAAAAGGGCTAATGACTGTTTAATAGATACTTTAATTAATCAATTGTTATGAAGTCCAACAGGTAAATAAGTTGCTTAGAACCATGTCTTATAACCATCTATAACACATAGTCATGTCTCAACATTCTTATAAATCTATTAATCATGATTAATAGACCATTAATAAACGTATTCTTAATATAAAGTGTATAAAAATTTAAAATCCAACAACAAATAACCACCCATGAAATCTCAGAACCCCATAAAGAAGAAAAAAACTTTTCCTCAAAATCAGGCTAATGGGAAAGGACAGGATAACTAAAATAGTGCTGTTGGAGAACTAGCATCTTTCTGACTTTGCTTTATATCTTTCATGTGCACTGCTTACATTAAATATTTTCTCTCGTTTACCCAAGTATTTTGTAATTCATTCATTCACTTATTCATTCAAAGTAAAGTAGTACAACATATTACAAAAAAAAAAATTGTAGAAGGACTGATTTATTTCCCTCATCTCCTTCACAGACCTTCAATGATTCTGAAGGCAGTGCTCTCATCAGTACCAAATATATCTGTGTGACCGTGAAAGCAATGATTGCCTTGGAAATTGTCCAGCAGAAGTAGTTTTTCTGAAATTCTTCAAAGCATTTTGATTTTGCACGACCAAAAATGTATTACAGAGATTAGCGTTTATGTACTACTCAATGGGTGCTTCAGATATATCTTAGTGATAGTGGATCACACAACTAGATTGATCACTAGACAAAAAAAATGGTGTCTTCTGGTTAGTACAAGGAGCTGGAAGTCAAGATTACTGGGTTCTATTCCTGGCTCTACTGCAAGGCTTTAGGTAAGTAACTTTTTACCCATCTGTAAAACTGATGTAGTATTACCTTCCTTGCCCTACCTAAGCAGGGTATTGTAAAGCCTCATTTATTAATGTTTGTTTCACACTTTTAGATTCTTGGATTAAAGGAGCTATATAGAAGTGCAAAGGATTCAAGATTCCTATGCTCTATTTTATGACGACTGCTACTGACTCAAGATGTGACCATGACCAAGTTACTTAACCTCTCTGAGCTCATCTTCCTTTTGTAAAACGAAACTAGTGCTACTTGACCTAGCTGTCTTTTTATCTAAGTTGTTATACCACAACTCCTCACCCTGGGATCTGAACGCCCAGGGTGTAGTAATGCTGAATTAAATTCATATTTGTAAAGTACTTTAAATCCTTGGATGAAAAGAGCAAGAGAGGTGCCAAGAAATATGATTTAAAATATCCTTTTAAAAAAAGGAAAAGGAAATAACTGTTGTTAGTGCTAATGGCAAAATTTAATAAGAATTCTCTTTTCATTTCTCAATAATTTAGTGGTAATGGCTTTATTTAAACATAGCAAAATCACAAAAATCCAGCCTATGTTAAGGCAAACCACACAGAAACAGACATTTTGACTCTCACTGGCAGAGAGGTTTATGAGTTTTGAACTAATTAAAAAGGGAAGAAATAGTCTATGTAGATCAGAACAGTTGTTGTCTTATTTAGTTTCTTGCACCCAAGCAATTTTGTGGTTCATTACAGCACTGGGAATATGCCATGTGCGGTGCCATCTTGAAAGGAGGTGGCTACAGGTGGTCATTTTGAGAGGCCAGTAACGTGCTACACAATACCAAGGATTCTCCAGCACAAAGAATGCGGGGGGGGGGGGAGGGAGGAGAGAGAATGGCAGCCAGAATGAACAGGAACTGAGCTAAAATCTGAAAGTCTGAGCCATTGCCTTGAGCATAGGTCCCATGGCATAAGCAATGACAGGAGATAAGGGAAAGCTGGCTTGAGACAGCTGGGGCTGACTAAAACATTATAAATGAAAAAGAAAAAACAATCTGCTAGCAAAAAAATGTGATAGCAAAGCAATATGACTGAGAGGGAACATGATAACAGCATTCAAGTATGTAAAAGGTTGTTATAAAGAAGAGGGTGGTAAATTGTTCTCCTTAACCACTGAGGACAGGACAAGAAGTAATGGACTTAAATTGCAGCAAGAAAGATTTAGGTTAGACATTAGGTAT
Source organism: Chelonoidis abingdonii (assembly GCF_003597395.2). Taxonomy (NCBI): domain Eukaryota; kingdom Metazoa; phylum Chordata; order Testudines; family Testudinidae; genus Chelonoidis; species Chelonoidis abingdonii. Next base: position 131,384,133 of record NC_133771.1, read on the forward strand.
AACTTTCTAACTGTAAGGGTAGTTAAGCACCCGCACAAATACCTAGGGAGGATGTAGGATATCCATCACTGGAGGTTTTTAAAAACAGGTTAGATAAACACTTGTTGGTGATGGTCTAGATAATACTTAGTCCTGCCTCAAAGCAGAGGACAAGACTAGATGACCTACTGAGGCTCCTTCCAGGCTTATATTCCTATGATTCTAGGAAAATCACTTCTGAAAAAAAAATGTATACACACACTCCAATTATATTAATGTCCTAAAGAAGTCTAATTCCCAGACAAAATCATTGCATGAAATTCTGCTCTCAGTTGCAAAAATGTCAATATAGAGTAACTCTACTGTCTCCAACAAAGTTATTTATGATTTATAGAAGTGTAAGGGAGAACAGAATCTGGGAGCTTGTCCAGATGGAGATTTAATACACAGCAAGCTGGCGAGTAAATCTACAGTGCATAGTGGGTCGTGCACAACTGTCTGTGTGGACCACGCTGCTAGAAGTTCCCTAGTGTATGGTGGCAGGGTCCACAGACAGCTGATGCATGACATGCTAGTGGATGGTAGATAAGCCTTGACACTTTATTAGGAGAGAGATTAAGGCTCTGATCTTGCATTGGAATTCACTAGCATGGTGCCCTGAGTTCCAGATTTTTGAAGTTTTCAATAATCTTAGTTTAAATTGAGTATCCACACACAACATTTTGCACTAGTTTAACTAAGTGGGATTAAAATTACACCTTAAAACTAAACTAGTGACAAATCTGTTTGTAGACAAACCTTAAACTTTCCAAAGTCTTCTCTCTTTTTGCTCTAAGGTAGTAGTCTTCGTGAAAATACTGTATTCTTAACAGAATGAAGGGAAAAAAAAACATAAATGCATAAAACAACTGTCCCTCCTATGACGGTAACAAAACAAAACCAAAAACCAAAAACCAAAAACAACCACCCAGCTCTGTAGGACAAGGAAGTCACCTGGTCAAGGACACTTCTGGAGTTGTTAAACTCTCCAGAACAAGTGAAGTTTTGAGCCCTGGTGGTTTTCTGTGATCTTTTGGAGTTTATGTGAGCCACGGGATTTTACTGGTTTCTCTTGCACTGTCAGAATTTATAACTCTACTGAGGAACTGTCATCTCTACCATGAGAGGAAGGCAGTGTTTAGATCAGGAAACTGGCCTGAGATTCAAAAGATTCAAATTTTTGCTCCACCACAGAGGCCCAATGTGAGTTTGGGCAAGTCACAGTCTCTCTGTGCCTCAATTCTCTGTAAAATGGGGGTAATAGCAGTTCCCTACCTCAAAGGGGTGTTGCAATGAGAAATACTTTAAAGATTATGAGGATTTCAGATGTTAAGGCAACAGGGGTACCATAAAATAGATTATTTGATTAGTCATATTGCCTTTTTCCAAAAATGACCACCCTACCTGCCATAAAATAGTACTCAGAGACACTAGTTTTCGTTCAGAACAAATAAAGAAATGGGGAGTTTCCAAAACTGGCCATTTTTGAAATGTTGTATTCAAAACAAAGCTAGAAACTTTACGACCAGCGAAATATCTTATTTTTCAGGTTCATATAGCAAACACCTTATCAAAAAACTCAATATTTACTCCCTGGCTGGCAACCATAGAGGAAAGTTGTTTGTTTTTTAAGAAAATTGCAGACAGAAGGAGAGAGAGCGCATCAGAATCGAGCCTGTAATGGAAAGCATGTTACAGTCTTAAATATTGTCTGAGTTGCTACCATTTGCTCCATAAAAGCAAACTGAAAATGTATGCAAATATATTTCATTAGCAGAAAACTAAATAATTTTAAATGGATCCTGATAGCCATAGGGAGCATTTCTCCACACATCTCTAGTTCAGGGATATTACTCATCCGAGATTGTGTACTAAATACTTTGCATAAATCTTATTCTGGCAATAATTTTCCTAGCATATTTTATCCAAAGTCTCCTGAGCACTGACTGCTAGATAAATAGCAGCTGCTTGTATAAATCATCCAAAAGAAAGCAATTACCAAATTGTTCAAACTGCTGTCAGCTCTGCAGCCACAGGTAGCATAAGTATCCTCTAGGTTACGTTTCGCTGAACTAGGGCCGCTGACAGTACACACAGACCCTTAAATTGCCTGAGACCTCAAACTGAGTTGTGAGAAAATATAAGAACTATTCAGGCATTAACAGATATTTTGCTTTTAAAAAAAACACCTTTGAAAAGCTAAGAAATTGGCTTCATTACTTTTTTTTTTTCATATTTTTTTTTCACTCTTAGAAATATGGCTTCTTCCAAACCCTGTGTGGGAGTGTTTTCTAAATGTGATGCATCTTTTATAAAATTGTAATATTCTACAGGGGTAGATTATATTATTCCTAGAATCAAAGATGTGAAGTTAGATTTTCTAAACACAAAAGCTCCATAACACTGATGGAGGCACCAAAACATGTTAATATGAAAAGATAATATAGCAAGAAAGGCCCTCTGGATCAGTAAACCATCCGCTCAGGACTTTTATAGTAATTATTATTACCTCAAATTAAACCATACTTCAGGGAATGATTACGACAGCATGAGTAACAACAGAGCTGTGCTGTTCCTCCACCTCACTAGAATGTGGAATGTATTTGGAGAACACATGTTCAGGTGGTTAGAATTTACAGCCAGGAGATCTGTTCCGCTTTCAGTCATTGACTCTTTGTGTGATCTTGGACAAGTCATTTAGCATTCGGTGCCTAAGTTTCTCCCTTTGTAAAATGGGGACAAAAATACTATGCAAATCACTTTGAGATTCTATAAGAATTCTCATCCTTCGAGGCCACCATCCTGCAAAATGCATGCTTACGCCCACCCATTGCAGCATCAGGGTCCATCTTGGTAATTTGATATCTGTGGGAGTGACTTGGTGTTCAGCGGAGCCAGAGAATGCTCTCTGACCTGCTTGTACAACATCATTTGAGGGTGTCTAAATGAATCTCTTGCATTTAATAAACGTAGTTGTCATATTTTCTAATTTATTTGCAGACTTTTTTACTACTGCACCAAACATGATATGTCTTCCTATTTGTTTGTACAATACCTTATACAGTGGGATAGCTCAGTGGTTTGAGCACTGGGCTGCTAAATCCAAGGTTGTGAGCTCAATCCTTGAGGGGGCCATTTGAGGATTGGTCCTGCTTTGAGCAAGGGGTTGGACTATATGATCTCCTGAAGTCCCTTCCAACCCTGATATTCTATACCTAACACAATGTATCTCAACTCTGACCAGGGCTTTTGGGCATGACCATAAAATAAACAACTAGAAAACTTTTGGTTGGGTGATTTATTTTTTAAAATGACTAACTTTGTAACACCAAACTCATTTCATCTGAAAGTGTTCTAAAATACTTTTGTTGCAGACAGAGGAAGTGAGGGAGTTTTTATCTGGCTGTTACTGTGGAAGGCAAAACAATGAGATTGATTCTTTGCTGGGAAATATGACTTTTTTATCTGATGACAAATTGATGCTTGTGTTCTGGGCTCAACTCTATGGGCAAGTTCTGCAAACACATATCAGATGACAAGATGTGGCAACTTCTGCATTTATATTTAAAAACCTTTGCAAGTCTTGGATGGACTGAAAAATCAAAATCTTGAGTGAATTGTATTGACAGAAAATCCAGCCTAAGTGTCATACCTGTGTGCACCAGCTGCATAATCTTGTGTACAGTTATACAGATGAATGACAATAGAGCACTTTTACATATTTTCCACTTAAATGGCTATGAGAACTTGATGCTGAGCAGGGCGTGGATTTGGCCTAATTTATAAAAATGTGTCCAAAGTATGCATAGATTTACATCTTAGAAATGGCTAGCAGTTTGTCTTTATTACTATTATTATGGCTGATGCCTTAAATGTTAGCATGTGAACAGTTATAAATGTTGGGAAGAGTTAATGCAGGAGCATAAACTGTAGCCATTTTATTGTGAAAAATCCTACAACGAGGCACACAGTTATATTTAAATAATTTAACATTCACATTATAGACAATGTGTCCCAACAAATAAGTCAATAAACTGCAATTCAATATGTAAAGATTTTGAAAAATACATATCTTCAAACTTCTTCTCAAGCTTACATGTCTATCTGTGGAATGTTATTTTCATTCCGAGAGGCTCAGGCAACCATATGAACAGCAATGGTACAGAACTTGTCACAAAAGAAAAGTATTTGTGTAGAAAGGTTGGGGGTAGGGAAGTAAACATAGTTTTCTCATAAACTGAGAACTTTTTAAAAAAATTAAAAGAACTTTTCAACACTGGAAAGAAAACTTTAAAAAAAAATCCCTGTAATTATGAATGTTGCACATTCAGTTTTGAGTTCCATTTTTGTTTTTTGTACAGAGCTAATTCTTGGTTCAGCCTGATGGGTCCCCTGAAAGATTTTGGGGTCACAGTGAACAAGCAACTCAACATGAGCTCCCAGTATCATGCTATGGCAATAAGGACTAATCTGACCCTTGGATTTTTAAAGAGGAGAGCAGGGACTTGATTTCATCTCTGTATACAGCATTGGTGAGCCCAATTCTGGAATGTTGCATTCATTTCTGGTGTCCACATTTTAAAAGATATTCAAAATTGGAGAAGGTACAAAAAAGAGCCACACAAATGATTCAAGGGCTGAGAAAATTGCCTTATAATGAGACACTTTGAGAGTTTGTCTGTTTAGCTTATCAAAAGAAGACTGAGAAGTGACTTCATTATAGTGTAAATGTACCATCACAGTGAGAAACTAGAGGATTCTGAAAGGCTCTTTAATTTAGCAGAGAAAGGCATAGTAAGAACCAGTGGCTGGAAACTGAAGCCAGACAAAATCAAATGAGAATTTAGATCTACATTTTTAACAGTGAGGAAGATTAACTATTGAAACATACTACCAAGGGAAGTGATTGATTCTCCATCTCTTGATGTCTTCAGATCAGGATTGAATGCCTTTCTGAAATATATGCTTTAGTCAAACATAAGTTATTGGGCTTGATATGGGGTAACTGGGTGGAAATGAATGGCCTGTGATATACAGCAGGTTAGACTAGATGCTCTAATTGTCCCCGCTGGCCATGAATCTAAGATGTTCAGAGGTAATAGAATCATTAATATAAGATTGGACAAGCATGATAATATACAGAATCATTGCCCATTTTAAACAGGAATCATTTACTACACACCTGTAACTACAAACACAACCAAACCAAACCAAACAAACATGATTTCACACAGCCTGAGTCTTTGCTTTTTTCGCATTGTTTACCAGGAACAGACTTTCCATGGAACCTTATACTGCACAGTACACAGACCTATCTAGTGGCTGAATAACATACTACAGCTAAATATATCTCCTTACAGCAATTATTTCCAGAGTCAGTTTGAAGGCCACACTCCTGCTTTTACATGCGATATAATTAAATACTATACAAGATTTTTTAATTGCCTTCTTGGAAGGAGGAGGTGAAGCCTGGTCTTCTCTGATAAGGCCATGATGAAGAGAATAGGGAAAAAGAGGATACAGGAAGTTGGTCTCAGTTTTCCAAAGTGAGTTTTTGTTTAATTATTTTTCATATTTAACATTCCAGAAATAAACTAAAAACTAGACTGTACACAGAAAGGACCTCAGTGCCTAGATTTCCCATACAATTTATATGAAATTAGAATACATTAAGCATGGTTTTGGGATAGGCACTCGACAATCATCCTGTAGGCACCTGTAGGAATACAGGCCCACATTAGACTTGGATGAACTATGGTTTTAAGATGAGTTGGGATATTAATGTGAGCAATAGTCCCAAAGCGTGTGACCAAAAAGAATGAGATCACAAGAAGCATTGTGTTAAACTTGTAGTGATCCTTCAAAATGCCAGTGTTATCTTATTTAAGGTTTGTACTAAAGTAATAGAAATAAAACATGGCTAATTGGGTACCGGGTGCAGTAAATAAATGGCTTTATAAGTTTAACCTATTATAAAAAACTGCTTCATCCAGTCTTAGCTAAGGTCCGAGAATCACACTGACATGACTTGTTTATTAAAAAGAATATAAAAAAGTAAACTTGTTAAGGGTTCATTGCTAATACCTGCCTGACCAAGTGGGAGCCAATCCTTGAGTTTAGCCCTTTTGTAAGTAAGCATTTTGATCAAACAGTTATAAATATTTTGTTACTGTTTGGATGTAGTCAATATTAGACTTTTTAGACATATTTAGAGCAATTGTAGAAATACCATTCGGCCTTTAGATTTAATAAAGGAACGTATGTTTAAATTGGTGTTGTGGTAATATGCTATGTTAATAATAATAATTCCTAGAGCACCTCTGTAGGACAAAAGCTGAAAGATCCGATTGTGATGTAAAAAGTGAAGAGACACAAATACAGTCAGAACACTCCTTTGCAATTGAAATTCTAAAATACAACATTTCAGAAATGTTGGGTGCACATATATTCAGCAGCATCCTTGCCATCTTGCCCCAACCAGCAGATATAACCAATGGCACCTGGGAAGTCAGAGAACTTGCATGATTACTATCAAAATCTCTGAGCTGAAAAAGTTTCTCAAGCAAGACTAAGTACCACTGCCACCATGTGGCTAAAATGTGACAGATACCATGGCCTGGTTCTGACCTTGCCAGAATAATAAGGATGGCTTACCCCAGGGGTTCTCAGACTGGGGGTTGGGACCCCTCAGGGGGTTGCGAGGTTATTACATGGGGGGGTTGCAAGCCATCAACCTCCATCCCAAACCCCGCTTTGGATCCAGCATTTATAATAGTGTTAAATATATTAAAAAGTGTTTTTAATTTAAAAGGGGTGTGTGTGTGGGGGGTCACACTCAAAGGCTTGCTATGTGAAAGGGGTCACCAGTAAAAAAGTTTGAGAGCCACTGGTTTACCCTACATTGAAATATTCTCAAGTGATTCTCTAATGTCAAGCACCTCATTTATTCACTTATGTTCAAAGATGCTTTCACAATTGAAAAGAAAGCTGCCAAAAATATGAAAAGTAACTTCACAGGCGCCCTCCCTCAAAGGATAGGACCCAAAATAGAAATCAGATCCCTGCTGTTTGTTCTGCAAGGATAGAACAATTCTAACATGACATGACAAACACTAAACCGATATATGGATCATAAAGTATTCAGCTTATATATCACACTAAAGCTATATGAAATTCAGCAGTTTGGGATACCACAGCAATGGATAACATCTTTTTTGCTTTCATTCATATAAGTGTATGTGCACCTTGGAGTTTTGCTCTGAGTTTTCAGGTTCAAGCCAAAATATCATGCAAACAGTATTGCGAACCCTAAACATTCAAAAATCATGAGTCTGACCCCACAAAATCATGAGATTTTTTTTTAAAAACTAACATAATAATTGTTGGGTTTTTTTTTATTCATGGTCTGTCTTTTCAGCGTTAGGTTGCACTTACTTCATGTTTTTGAGCTCTTCCCTGCATCAGAGTAGGGCTAAAAGCTTTTTTTTTTTTTTTTAAAGTAGAATCATAGCATATCAGGGTTGGAAGGGACCTCAAGAGGTCATCTAGTCCAACCGCTGCTCAAAGCAGGGCCAATCTCCAACTAAATCCCCCAATGGCCCCCTCAAGGATTGAACTCATAACCCTAGGTGTAGTGGGCCAATGCTCAAACCACTGAGCTATCCCTCCCCCATAACTAAGTAAGCAAGTAAGTTGACATTTTCATGTACTGGCATGATTTCAGCAACGAAGGTTTCAGATTATACTAAAAACCACAAGATTCACATTAGAATCATGAAAGCTGGCAACACTGAGCTGTTATGTATATGGTTGTTTTGGATCAAAACCATACATCTTTTCCCCGTATCTGTGGGGAATGAGGGAGATTGTGTGATGTTTACCCTAAAAGGTTCACAAGCCTCAGGGAACCTTTCAGCGGTCCTTGGCTAAGGCTCAGGTTCATAATGAGAGGTTCACAGAAGCCTAATGGATAAATTTAGCTCCTTAAAATCATACCCTTGTTTATGTCACCATTAAATATTTATCTTATGGCAGTGCCGAAAGCCTAGTTCAGGACTGGGGTGGTCCCATTATGTCGGTCTCTGTACAAACACAGACAAAGGGATAATCCATGCTGCAATTAGAGCTAAGCAAATAATTGATTTTTCAGTGTGGGGCCAAACTTGAAAATCAGAAATAAATTTGGTTCTGTTTGAACTCAAACTGAGTTTTTTCTCATTGAAAAAACAAAAAGTTCATTCCAGGTCAAACAACATGTTTGTTCAACTTAAAATAATTTTTTTGGTGTTTCCTTTCAGATAATGTTGGGATGTTTCCATCCTCTTTTATTTTTGTTTTTAATTAGGTAAATTTCTGAAGCAATTATTTCATTTAGAAATTTAGCTAAAAGGGTGAAAACACCCACAACTGATATTTCAAAACAGTTAAACTGAAACATTTAGTAACTGAAACATTTAGTAACAGTCAAAATAAAACATTTTGAAACAAAAAACTGAAACGTTTCATTTTGAGATGGCTGAAACAAATTGTTTCAACTTTAAAAAAAAAATTGGCCAAAACTATTAATCAAATTCATGAAAATTCACAGGTCATTTTGGTGCCCTTAAAAATCCATTTCCCAGCAAATTTATTATTCACTGAAAAAGTTTTGCCCAGTTCTACTTACAATCTAAAAGATACAAACAAGACAAAGGGCTCAGGACAGGAATGTAGCATATAAGTAGATTCATGTGGTGAAAAAAATGGCACAGCTTTGTTAGTTACAGGTTTTGTTGTTAGTGGGGTTTTTTTCTTTTTGAATTTTCGATTGGGGTTAGAGTTACAGTCAGGAAGTTAGTAAGACTGAAGGAGTAGGAAAAGGAAAGAAGAGGGAGAAGACCAGTGACTGTTTATCACTTGTGTAGCCATGATCATCAGGCGGGGTTTGTAGGGATCATGGCAGAAATGAGCCATGTAAGAAAGGATTTGAAGGAAGATAAGTGGCTGCATAGGTTTTGAGAAGTTCCATCAATGGATAAAGGGCGGTGTTGCAGACACCACAAAGTGTTATTACATTTTACTTTCAAATCTAACAATCAAAACTATATCACAAAATGAAAGAGGCTCGTTGGTTTCCCCCAATATTTCACAGCAGAGATTCTCAATAAACAAACATCCCCACTGTTGACCAGGACCGGCACCAGGGTTTCTGGTGCCCTAGGCGCTGGGCCATTTCGCCACCCTGCGCGCGGGTCTTGCGGCTCCGGTGGAGCTGCCGCAGGCATGCCTGCGGCAGCTCCACCAGAGCCGCGGGACCAGCGGACCATCCGCAGAAATGCCAGCGGCAGGTCCACCGGAGCCGCCGGACCCGCGGACCCCCCACAGGAACGACTGAGGCAACCCCCCCAGGGCCCCCTGCCCCCCCCCCCCCCCCGGCAAAATGCCGCCCCCCCTCCCCATAATGCTGGTGCCCTAGTCGCCTAAATGAAAGCGCGGGCCCTGCTGTTGACACTGGGTGAGTCACAGTCAGTACTAGAAAAGGCCCCTTACAGAGCTAACTAGACAAATCAATGAATGCACTTAACCCAATCTGAAAGCAGTACAGATTTTAATTGTTAAGCAACAAAAAGAGTCAATCTAGAAAAGCAACTGGTCTCATCAATAATATTACTTATGCCATTTAGTTTTTATTTCCCCAAGTAAAATTCTAAGAAGCCTACTTAATGGTGAGACTAGCTGCAGTGAAAGTCGTAGGAACATGGAAAGGAAAAACAGCTAGAAATCACAACCAAGGAACAGAAAGGGTAAAAGGAGGAAGAAAAGAAACCATTAACTAGTTGTTAATGACAGTACTATTTATGTACCAAACATTCCAGGTTTCTCTATACTAAGTTTATGCGCATGTGCAACCTGCTAGTCAGTGTGTGAGGTGTCCCACTCTGTGCCTGATCTACGGAGGATGCAGAGCCTGGTTCTTGAGCTGGAGCTATAAACACTCATGTTTTAACCTCTGGAAGTCCTCAGTATGTCAGCTATGGTGGCCATCACACATTCAAGTTTGATTCCATAGTAATATAAGACAACACCAAAAGGGTAGAGAAGTATTTTTAATAATTCAATGCACTTCTGTACCTTTCATCCAAGAATCCAAAAGCACTGTAGTAGAGCTCGATGGAAAACCAACATTTTTTCTGCAGACAATTTTGTGAGAATTAGGCATATTTGAAATTTTTCCATTGAAAAATTTTGGTTTTCCACAGGAAATTTTGAAACAAAATTTTGTTTTGTTTCAAAGTAACATTTTAAATGAAAATTTTCATTTTTTCTTAAAATGTTGTGGGTTTTTGGTTTCTTACAACTGAAAAATTTCAGTTGTCTATTTTCAGATTTTGGATTTATCCCTTGCCTCTTTTAAAAACAAACCAACAAAAAACCCACAACTTTTCCTTTGTTAAAAGGGAGAAAGGTAAACAAATATGAGAAAGTGGAGAAAAAAATTTCACACTTTGTTCCTGATTTCCAGAAACAATTCCAGTTGAAAAACAGTGAGAAAATGTGAGAAAGTGGAGGTTTCCCCACTTTCTTGTACTTTTCCATCTCCCTACCCGCCTTTTTCCACTGGAAAACTGGGGTGGAGGCACAGGGAGAGGGTTAAAAAAAAAAAGAGAGAGGAGAAGCAACCAAAAATCCAAAACCCCAAAATGGATAACTAACATTTTTCAGCTTCAAAAAACTAAAACAAAATAAAAATTTGTTTAGTTTTGAAATGTTGCTTGGAAACATATTTTTTGTTTAAATTTTCCTCTTAAAAAAAAATCACTAAGATTTGTTGAAGGAAAACTTTCGATTCAAAAATTTTGAGACTGGTTCTAACCCCAATCCTGAAGTGACCTTCATATTGGCATGCACCATTTCCTGTAAAGAGCTACAATGATTTCAATGGGACTCTGGATGGACATAAGTGTTGGCGCTAGTGAATTCAGTTGCAGGATCAGGGCCTAATTCTGTTAGGTAATAAATAATAATACCTAGCTCTTATGTAGTGCTTTTCATCAGTAGATCTTAAAGAGCTTTACAAAAAAGGTCAATATTATTATCCCCATTTTAGAGATGGGGAAACTGAGATGCAGAGACCCCATTTTGCAGCTAGGTAAATTAAAACAGAGAGAATAACAGGATTTCTTTTAAATGATTTCTTAACACAGGAGAAAACGTAAATTTAAAACCAAAAGGTAATGGCGCAAGGTGTTTGTTCTCCCCTCTGTGTCCACACAGAGCTCTCAGGCAATGTTGAGTGCTGTTATCTATAGTCAGACAACTGTTCCCGTACCCACTTTTTCTTCATTTCTACATTTTAGCTTACGTCTTTAGCCTGGTCTTACCACAAAAGCAGCAACAATCAAATAAGAAAAAGAAGAGAAAAGGAGCAAGAGGGGAAAATTCACATTTACATATTTTTTTTTTTAAATTAGTAACCTTCTGGAGAGGAGGGTGAAACATAGTCCATTTATTGGAATTTTTCCTGTCAATCACTTTTTGGAGACCATTGTATACTACAGTGATGGGTGCCAGATAAAAACAGATGAAACAGATGGCCATGAGAAAGAATCTGCTCCATGAAGTTTCACAAGAAACATCAAAAACTATTTGCTTTAATACGTATCAAGTAGGTGTTGAAAGATACTTGAAGATTAATACCTACCACATAAATCCAATTGCAGTAACTCAAGATTACAAAACCAATGAATAATCACTAAATAATCCCTATGCATTTCATGTATGAATGATGATCTAACTAAACACTGGGAGTGATTTACATAGTTTTAGGAGAGATCTCTTACAAACTATTCAAGTGTGTTTTTCTTAATCATTTACCACAAAATTTCTTCAATTGACTGTAATTTACCGATGACACACCACCAGCCATTCCCTGGGCACAGTAATATGAATTTATGAGATAGCTTTTGTTAAATCAGACATATAGGATCCAATCCTGCATAGATTTATGCATGGGAGTAACTTGATTGATATGCAGTACTGCCAACCCCCAAAAATCACAAATCAGATCACACAGACACACATATATCATGAGATAGACCAAAAATATAATACAATCTCTTTCAAATTTTAGGCCAGTCTTATGATTTTTGAACTCCCTTGACCATCCCCACTTTGTGTGTGAGAGACAGTTAGTGTTGCCCACTCCCCTACATTTTTTGGGTCAGCGGAATGTGGCCCCTGCTGCTGGAGCTCTCACCCCAACATCTCCCCTCCGCTCAGCACTTAACTCTGCACCCACTACCTCCAGATCAATCCTGTCCCTCCTTCCCCAGATCAGTTTTTCCCCCACATCAGTTCTGTTCACCCCAGCCTCACCTAATCCTCCTGGGGTTCCTTGCCCCTCTTCCAGGCTTGTAGGGGGGCAGCTGCAGTGGGGTCTCTGTGACAAAGTAGAAATTTTCTGTAATATATTTTATAAATCGTTTATGTGCCTCAGTTTCTTCTATATTTTGCATGGTCACCTAGCGGGGTGAGGATGACAACCTAATAAGCTCTCAGCAAAGGCTAAGGAACATGGGTGGTTACAACTAGCCATCTGAACCTGAATGCGTCATTAAAATGGACTAGCTGACGCCAACCCCCTATCAATGGAATACAACAGAAAACACAACCATCCAGGATGTTGATGCCTAGCAACCAATGACCCAGCCTCTTAGCAGGAAAGCTGAGCAAAGACCCCACCTCAAGAACAACAGAATGGAAGGTGTGGGGTGTGGGAATAAAAAGTGTTAGCTCCTGGGAGCTCTCTCACCTGGGAGCTGACTAAGAAGATCAGACAGAGAGACAGACTTAGGCCAGATCTACATTAAAAAGTTAGGTCGACCCATCTACGTCGCTCAGGAGTGTGAAAATCCACACCTTGTGAGCGATGGAGATAAGCCAACCTAACTCCCAGTGTAGTCAGTGCTAGGTAATTGGTAGAATTCTTCCATTGCTCACTACTCATCGCTGTAGTGAGTGTCTACACTGAAGCACTGCCACTGTAGTGTTTCTAGTGAAAACATAGCCGGAGCCTGAAAAATGGAGTTTCACCACAGCTTGGCTGATGAATTGCTCTGGGCTGACCAGAATGGTCTATGCTTTAACCTTCGTTTCTCTGTGCTAAGCTGAGGACTTCCTATGCTGTGCTCCAACTGACTAATAAATCCTACTGTTTTAAGAATGCCAGAGTCGCTGTAAATGCTTGATGAGGTGCATTAGTCCAACTGTACAAGTCTCTACCACGAGTCTATCTGAGTTGGACTTGCTGAACAGAGCTCATGATGGGAAGCAGGAGGTCTGGCATACAGAGGTTCAGTCTCAGGAGGTGGTGAGGCTGCATGATCTACCACAGAGGAAGAATGAGACCCCTTGCACATCCAAGGGACTGTTCCAAAGCTGGGGGCATAGCACCGATCCTGTAGGTCTGTGACAGCCCCCTTCTTACCCTTCCAGGCGGTGGGGGCAGCCCCAGGAGCTCTTCACTCCCCTCTCCCGTTCCCAGGCCTGGTGTTGCAAGGAGGGAAAGGGGAGGGGAGGAGCAAGGGTGACCAGCCAGCAAGTGTGAAAAATCAGGACGGGGTAGAGGGTAATAGGAGCCTATATAAGAAAAAGACCCAAAAATCAGAACTGTCCCTATAAAATCAGGAGATCTGGTCACCCTAGGAGGAGCAGGGGAGCGATCTTGTTGCTCACAAGGCAGGAGTGGGGAGGAGGAAATGGAGCAGCCCCAGCCATTGGGCTCTTTCTCCTTCCTCTTCCCCCACTGCCTCCTGTGCTAATGGTTGGGTTGCTGCGGGGTAGGTAGAGTTCTGCCTGCTTCCTGCAGCAGCCCTGATTGGCTGCTTTACCCCAGGAGATGGACAAGTGGGACAGGCTGACAATCAGAGAGGCTCTCCCCACTTCTCCTGACATGGCTGGAATTCACATCTCATTAGCAGACTCCTATTAACTTGCAAAAAAATGAAAAAATCATGAGAGTTGGCAACACTGCACAAGAGTGTAGCACCTCACTGGCACTGTAAAAGGGCCTTACTATAAAAATCAGGACCAGAGATTTATGATGTCTAGAGCCACATGTAGGTCAATATTATCCCCACTTTGCAGATACGAAAACAGAGAAAGAGATAAGTGACTTGGAAGGGATAATAAATAATGGGCTCTTAGCACATTTCGGGTATAGCTCTCATAGGACACCACATTTTTGCAGATAGGAAAGCTGAGGCACAGAGAAGTGATTTGCCCAAGGTCATACAGCCACCTCAGTGGAAGAGTTGGGGAGAGAACACCAGTCTCCTGACCCCTAGTCTAGGGTCCTGTCCACTGCACAATCTTGCATCCTATTTCCTAATGGACTATACAGGACACACTGCTGTTGTCGCTAAGCATTGAAATAGCTTACCCAGGGATGTGGAAGTGTCACAGGAAGGGATGGTCCTTTCAGGGATTAAGACACCCACACTTGCATCTGAGTAAGGTGATCAATGGACATTTGACAGCCCAGAGATAGTGCTCCTGTAAAATGGGCTTCCTCTTCACACATGAGGGAGACCTGCAGGAAGTGGGATGGCTCTCCTCCAGCAAAGCCAGCATGGTGGCAGATGGGGAAAGTTCACAAGGATTTAGGCAATTCCTTATGCAGAGGGAGCCAGGGAGAGACAAGCAGGAACTGTGCTGGGTTCCAGGGAGAACCAGCTGATAGCAGGAACACGGAAGGAACTTGCAACTACGTTCTGTTGAGCCTGATGCTACAAAAGATACAGGAACTGTGAGTTAAAGGGAACTTGCTCACAACCACCTTTGCCTGGAAGAGCCAAAAGAACTGATTATATTATGGAACTGAAGGGGTTTGATAAAACAAACTGAAAGGGGGCATGTTAATTAAACAACTAGGTGTTTGTGCTGGTTGGAAGAGAAACTGAGCTGCAGATGTGCGAGTCAACAAGGTACGCTACTTCTAAGGCACATGGATTTTCCATCACTTCAAGTCTGTAAATCAAGACAGTATCTCTTGTTAAAATGTATGCTCTAGGTCAAGTTATTCGTCTTGATGCAGGAATTACTGGGATAAATTCTCTATGGCCTGTGTTATGCAGCCAATCAGATTAAATGGATCATTGTAAGCATGAAAGGGGGCAATTTTATGAATATACTGAGGTGCCAGTTAGATTTTAAGGTTGAAATATAACAAGTTAGATTTGCCAACTGGATTAGTGCTATAGTCAATATCAGAATGGAATCTAATAGGATAATCCCTTTTTACGGAGGCCAGGGAATGCTAGTTTATTAATTGTAATGCTAGGTGCTTTTAACATGCACAGTATTTCTCAGACTTAAGACTTGGCTATTCTTAACCAATCAACAATTTATTAATTCACCCAGAACCACAAAAGTGTACAATCAACAGTTCATTAATCAAAAGTCGACACAATCAATCTTCCAGGCATGTACTGAAGACACTGGTACAGTCCTGAAAGCAAGTGTCACGGGCTGGAGCTCAGCAGTTACACCAAAGAACAGTGCAAATCACAAAGATTTCTTATAATATTTACTTACAATCTTCGTCAATCATCAATTTTTGGTCCCTAACACATCTATCACATTTCTGATATTTCTCCAAGAAGAAAGGATGCACTAAAAGCACTTTTAAGAGTGTGGTCCCTGCTATTTGAATACTTTAGTCTGAAAGGGACAGGTTTAAAATATCAAAAATAATTGCTTAAAGTTCCGGTTCAAAAACTGTCTACAGCCAATTTGCTTGTATGCATATATCATTAGTTAAAATCTCAAATATGGATACTTGAGGTCTTACTAAAGAGCATAGATTCAAATAACTGAAGGTTATCTTGTTATGTTAAAGAACAGAAGGGAAAATACAATCTTTAAAATGGAATTTCACTACTTCTTACCCTGTTAACACTGGAATGATGGAGAGTCCTCTCCAGACAATTGGTCCAGGCGTTGGTCTTATTGGGAGAATCATTAAGCTTCTCGTAGCCTTGTGACCCAAGAAGAGGGGAGAATCTTTCCCACACAGGTGTTCAGTAAGCTCTGGGGTCCCACGTGGTGACCTCAGTTTTATATACCCTGATTTCAGGGCTTGTTGGAGAAGGCCACCTTCTGATTTTCACTGGGCAGTTGCCAGCTGCAGTTGCTTTCAGCTTTCTCATTAAGAACAGGTCTACACAAGAAGCTATGTTGGTGGGAGAATGTCTCCCACCAACATAATGCTAGTGTGGACAGTGCTGAGGTGACTGTAACTTGTGTCACTCCGGGGGTGTGTGTATCTTTTTCCCCACTCCTGAGCGAGGTAAGGTAGATCGATATAAGCAATAGTGCAGACCTGCCCTCAGTTTCTCTGCTGCTTACATTGATATCCAGCGTGCTGTTGGTGCATAACAAGCATCTTTCACGCTTCTTCTAGTCAGAGGGTTTAAATCATTTCACGGTTTGTATTTTAATATTAGCCCCAATTGTTAACTGGAATTCCCTTTATAAATCTTAATATTCCAAAACTATACCATAGTTAGGTGCTTATGTTTCAACATTCCTTTATTCCTTCTGCAGCTGTGTAATTCCTATCACTTCTCTAGTGTAACATTCATAATCGGAGAGGACACACAAAATCCCTCATAATTATTCTAAATCAAGTGGTCACAATCTGTTCATTCTTTGATTATATCTAATGCTTTTCACATCATATCTCTCAGATTTATCATAGGATATGAAACATTCATTGGCAGAATGAGACAGAATATTCATAGAAGAGAAATGCATATCTGATTCACAAGGCAGACAAAAGTACAGTTTCTCAGTTGGGATGAAAGATGTACACACACACACACACACACACACACACACACACACACACACACACACACACACACACACACACACACACACACACACACACACACACACACACACACA
>NC_133771.1:131401133-131418942 GCF_003597395.2 Chelonoidis abingdonii
CACACACACACACACACACACACACACACACGTCAATAAGTTTGACCTCTGGAACTTACAGGTTTTGGGGTCACCAGCAAGCTATTCCTGACTTGTTTAAAAACAAAATGTAGGTTTATGCTTGTCTCTCAGACTTAACTTCCAGAACACAATAGTCCATGTGCTTAGGCAAATGGGATGCTACCTCGGTCTGTGAATCTTTGTAGCTTCTTTGTAGTTACATAAAGGGAGAGAGAAGTTCCATCCTTATACAGTTATGAGACACTCTTGTCGAGTGGCTGACTATAGTTTGCAGATTTTATTTTAACATTGCATTTCCTATTCCTAAGGTAATGAGATTCTTTAGACAATGTGTATCCAGAACAAGGATGGTTGGTCTATATGGGCAAACAGAGGTGGGGAAAATGAGGTGCATCTTAAACCTTATTTTGTAAAATTTTGTAGTGAAATAGGATGACAGTTTGCTGATTACAGGGCAGAGAGTGAACTTAGGTATATCGACAATATATTCAAATCTTATTTTAATATCTATCTATTGTCCCTTTTTGGCCTTAAAGGTCCCATGGTTTAGATATTTATTGTAATTTCCTGCCTGACCATTTCTCAGCTCTCTCAATATAGTTTTATTGAGGGATATTGTAGCAAACTTCAGGTATCTACAGCTTCTATATCTGTTAAGGACCACTGTGCAGCTGGGCTGTCTTTACATTTTGGATGCAACCTCCATTGGCTCATACCTACCTAAAAGATGCTTAATAAACAACAGATGCCTAACTGCTTTTTTGGATGAATGTATTACGAACTGGACATATAGGCTCTAGGTGCCTATTAAAGTAAGAAACATTGTCTGCAGCTGGGTATGGGATTGTGCCAGCTTCCCCGATGCTGAGGCAACTGTATCCTGACCCAAGACATCCCTGCTGTTCTAGTTCAGTTCCTCTCTTGGACATACTGTTAATCATGGTACCTTCTGTGGTGTTGTGTGATGTAGGTGACTGAACTAGACTTAAAGCAATCTACAAAACTCCCTAATTCATGCCTTAAATAGGACTCGAGCTCCTGGCTGCAGAAAAGTAAATGACCCAACCCTCGGCAATGCCTCCCCCATACCACGCTAATCACAATTTGCAAAAATGTCATAAAAATAGCAAAACTATAGAGTATTAATATTTAATTATCATGAATATAATTTCTTGTGCCAAAATAGTGTTGTTCTCCTCTTCCAGCAACTGCAATAAAATGTTCCACTTAATTTTCCCAGTGAGACACTAGCTCCAGCCTGTAGCTAGCGTTCTGCTGAAGGAGATGCTGTGAGCTCATAGCTGGAATGTATGTTGTGAAGATTAGATAGACTAACACAAGGGAGCCCCAAATCACCCTTGCTTAAGATGCTTTGAATTCTCACATGTAGTCCAGAAACAATAATGTGTAAAACAAGACAATCAGAGACACTACTACTGCAGAATAACCAGGAGCGCTGCCAGCATTTTTGGCACCCTAGGCAGCGGAAGGTCCCGCCCCCGAAATACTGCCAACGACTGGGGTGGCTGAAGATCCGGCTGCCGCGGTCGCTGCCCCCTAAATGTTAGCACTCTAGGCAACGGCCTAGGTCGCCTAATGGGTTGTGCTGGCTCTGAGAATAACCCATTCGCTAACGTCACAAATTCAGGATTGGTAAGGGGAGCAACTGACTGATGAAGTTAGCTTTCCTTCCCTCTGGAATCAGTGAGTAAAACTTTACTCTGTTTACTGGTAGAAAATAAAAGGTTCATATTAAGTAATAAATAGAGCTGGCAAAAATTTTTGCTGAATAGATTTTTTCCATCAAAAATGCATTTTTCAGTGTTTCAGAACTATTCTTGAATTATATGACTAGTTTCAGCTGAGGGAAAAAAAAGTTTTCCAAGTCAAAATATTTTGTTTCAACCACTTTTAAAAATATTTCAGCTTTGTTTCAAAATGGTGTTTCAAATTCAAGTTTGAAAAATAAAAGGTAAAATG
The DNA here is from genome assembly GCF_003597395.2 of Chelonoidis abingdonii. Taxonomy (NCBI): domain Eukaryota; kingdom Metazoa; phylum Chordata; order Testudines; family Testudinidae; genus Chelonoidis; species Chelonoidis abingdonii. Next base: position 131,403,135 of record NC_133771.1, read on the forward strand.
GCCAAAATGGCCAAATTGAAATGAAAAATCTTTAAAAAAAATTAAATTAAATTTCAGGTTGACTGAAACATTTTGGTCAACTTGAAAAGAATTAAAAATCCCAAAAAATTGTTTCAAATCTACCTGAAACATTTCAGTTGATTTGAAAAGAACTTTTGATTTTTTTGGTTCAATGACTTTTTTAAAAATTGGTTCTGGTTCAAATTGAACTGGATATTGTTGGGGTGGGGTTGTGCGGACAGTTGGTCTCCAAATCAAAATAGTCCATTATTCATTCAACCCTAATAATAAACGATCAAATTTCAACCACTACAAATTCAAACTGTCAATGTTTGCGGCTCAATGTTAGTATGAAAGTCAGCAAGAAAATATTTCAAAGCAAATGGAAGGAATATTATAGAAAGAAGAAGCAAGTAATTTCTCGTTGTAGTGGATGATATTCAGATAGAATTTGCTAATGGAACAGTGATTTTCAGTGGTTAATAGGCTAAACATTCCTCACTCGTTAGTATTTGCGCTCGAGGTTGGCAGGGTGCAGACAATGATAGTTATGGTTTCCAACTCTCTGTTGTAGTAAAAATCTGAACAAAAGCATTTTTCAAAACACAAGATGTGGGTGTTTTGTGTGGGAGCATTTTTATTACAATAGCAGATATCTCATTATGCCATTCTGAACTTGAATGGAACTGCATCAATTCCAGCAAACACAATGAAAAGGGGGAAGAAAAATTTTCCACCCTTAAAAAGTAGTCTAGGACGAGTTATAATTCTGAAGCAAGAGTTCAACTACAGTGCACAGTAAACACAGGTAATTCTGAGAGCAGTAATTTTTAAAATTGCTTAAATTGCAATAAACATAATTAGAACCCATTCCAAAGGGAGGCATTTCAGTTAGTCAAGGTTGTCTCCTGTGATTAAAGTATGAAACAGACATGGTCTAGCATACACTGACTTATCAAGTGTGTTACAAAAGGTAATTGAGGATGCCCAGGTGACACATACTGTATATGGCGCTATATAATCGGAAATGCCCTAAAGATAAACAAATGTGGTTGTTCTGGAATCTTTCAGAATGGAAGATACTTTAATTATACTAACTATAATTGACTTTTTGTGGGTTTGAAATGTTAAAAGTTAAACTGCATATTAGGTGGGAGATTATCAAAGGCACAAATGAAGTTAGCCACACAACTCCCATTGACTTTCACACATAGTCCAGAAACAATACACCCTTTCAATGGGAGTTTGGTGCTTAGCTGCGTTTGTGCCTTTGAAAATCACCCTCTACATACCATGTTCTATTTATAGTATTGGTACTATTTACCATTTTAAGGCTGGTACAGTCACCAACAGGAAAATAGATTTATAAAATCTCAGTGTTTCATTAAAGTTATAATTCTCTAGTTAATTCAACTTTAGGTCAGCAAACCCCTCTATATGAACAACACTATTTGTAATAACTACTAACACATGACAAGTGGACCTTACCCTGAAAGGTTTAGTACTGGCATTCATTTATAGATAAAATAAAGATACCCCATGATCTGATTTGCCCACTATACAATGTACTCTGTTGTCTAAGGGGCTGGGGCTAATGTAAATATGGGCTGATAAACAGTTACTGAACATTTTTTGATAAAATATGGGCAGAAGTCTCAAAGAAGACCACAGCCACTCCAGACCCATCGCCACCAGGAAAAGATATCAAGTTACATGTAGATTTCAATAAGAAATTTGACTTAAAGGACAGTGACTTAAAGCTGACCTGGAAATGGAAAAAAAATAGTTTTGTCTTTTATGACAATTTGGCTTAGGGAAAAAAATGGTTATTTTTCTACTTGCTGTTTTCCTTAGATATATCAGGGATGACCAGTCTGATCTTCCCTGGATTTGCTAGAGGACGTTTGAGGAAAGTGTGTATCTCAGATTTTACTTGGAAGTTCTCTTACCCTTTAAAGAGTGGGGTTGTTGAATCTTTTTAGTTTCTCCTAAATTGTGTAGGGTGATTGAAATAAATAGCAGTTAAAAAAATAAGTAAAAACCAAGGAGCTAAATTTTCTACACTAGAAGAGAATTTGTCCCAGAGAGTTTTAAACAGTCAGGGTGGGGTGGGGAGACATCGTCCTTTCTCAATCAAGCTTCATTTTCTTGGTGTTGTGTATCAAAATCTAATCAGTTCTCCAGTGGCCAGGTGAGTTCTCCAGGGTAGACAAGGCTTAATTTGAAATGTAAAATTGGGGTGGGGGAGGGGAGAGAGAGTGGTTTTGCAAAAAAGCCCCTTTAGCTCTCCTTTTCATAAAATTAAGTGGGTGGTGAGGCCCTCAAAAGCCTATACTCCTTTCATTTGCAGGTGACCTATAGCGGATCCCCTTTTGCAGTGCAGAGCACTCCCATACAAAATAGCTCTGCTATGAGTGAGAGCATTTCTCCTGAGGGAATGTAGCATAGACAAAAGAACGTCAGCATCATTGAGTTGTGACCTGATTATTACAAAGCAAAGAAATATGACTTGTCTCTGAAAATCATCTGGACTATGAAGGATTAAAAAAAAAACTCCAAAGAGAGGGAGCAAAAAAAGCCTTGGATGCAGCTTGTCTATTCAGAAGATGGAATTGTGCTGCTTTGCTGTTAAAATCCATTCTGTTCAATGGACGTCGTATGCATGTAAATAAAAATAGATCAAGATAATACAATAACCCTCTAAGGCTACGTCTTCACTACCCGCAATTGATTGCTCGGGGATGGATATATCGCATCTCATCTAGACATGATATATCGATACCCAAACGCGCTTATATCGATTCCGGAACTCCACCAAACCGAACAGAGTTGCAGAGTCGACATGGGGAGCCGCGGACATCGATCCCACGCCGTGAGGACGGTGAGTAATTCAATCTTAGATACTTCGACTTCAGCTATGTTATTCACGTAGCTGAAGTTGCGTATCTGAGATCGATTTTCCCCCGTAGTGTAGACCAGCCGTAATATTCTCTCCTACAAGAGAGAACCCACTTCTCAGACCCAAAGTTGCTACATCTTCTTCACACAGTACTATCCATCTGTAATATCATATAACTTTTCATGTGTGTTTAGACTGAAAATTTATACTCAAAGTAATATATATTGCCACAGAAAATCAATACCAAATGAGTTTGTTCAGCAGTTTATCTGCAACAACAATAGCACTCTGTACTGGCAGCTGGGGACCAGTTAGAGTTTCCTGCAGGCTGGGAAAGTTTTGATCTACTCAGTTTCTGGGGCAGCACTTCCTACCAGTACCAAAGTATTGAGAGAATGCTCTGCAACAGCTGGTTAATTTCTGCACTGTCAAAATTTCCTATGATTCTTTTTCAGTGAAAAAGTGAATCCAACATGTCCTCTCCAAAAGTTATGGTTTTTGAAAAACATTCAGGAAAAGTGTTTGTTTAAGAGAGTTCTGTTTCTGGTAAAAAACAAACAAACAAACAAACTGTTGAAAAAAATGCATTTTGGTGGAAATTTTCATTTTCACTGAACAAAATGAAACCACAACTCCTGAATTCTAACCTGCCCCTACAATAATTTTAAGTCTAGGTCAGATCTAAAACTGACTACTTGGTTACTAGATTCTGCAGTCAGCTGGTCTCATGACTTCTAACATTTTGGGAAAAATTTAGGTAGAACAGCTCATGAGAGATCAGAGCCTTCATATTTGGACCTTAGATATGAAACATGATTTTAAACAGACTACAGTCTGTAAGCTAGATCCTAACATTATCTTCTTGATCCATCTCTGATGGAAGTACCAATTATATGCATTTTGACTAGATGTTTGAAACCCATAGTAACCAAGCAGACATGGACCAAAATGAGGCTAGCCAACCTGTTTCTGTGACTGTAGATGCCTCTAAGTGCTGGTCTTATCATCAGAATTGTCTAACTAATCGCTGGGGAAAAAAATCACTGTGGATACCATCTTTATCATCACTAAAGTTATACTTCAGCTCTATTTTGAGGGCTAAATAGGTTCTTAAGTGGTACATAGATGTTGTACTGGCTCTCTACACAAAAGCCTAACTATAGGCTTGCATCCATGTTAGGCATGCATGTTAGATACGAATATCTAGTGAGACACACTGGGCCTCCAGTTCACACACATGGCTTCCACTGAAACTAATAGGAGCTGCATTGGCCTCAGCTGACGTAAACTGGGCTGTGAAGGGACTGTGACTGGCAGCAGGATACAGGGGAAGTGGTGGGGGAATGGATGTGTTATACGAAGGGAAAACTGAAGAAAAAATGTGTTCTGTACGTTTATGAAGGTGTTTTCCATTATCTCTCTCTATCTGTTTGTCTGCCTTGTCTTTTAGATTGTAATTTTTTTTTGGGCAGGGGCAATCTACTATTCTATTATTTGTACAGTGCCCCTCCCTCTGGCTGGGGCTTTCAGGCGTTACCAGAGAACAAATAATCTACTGAACAGTAATAAATGAACCCCCCCATAAAAGCACCCACTAGCTCCTCCTCTAGATCCTTTCTTAAAACCCATGGTTTCCTGAGTGGAGCACATCTCAAATGATGGGCTAGCCTCTTCTTCACTGCCTTGCACCTTATGCAGCCATTCACACCTGTGGAAAGGGGTTCAAGGGGAAACCAATTCAGGATGGTAGTGTTGTGCACTGGTGTAAATGACTACATGAGGCATAAGGCAGTGGACAGTCTGGCTTGAGGTCTCAGTGATTTCTTGCATTTGAACTTCTGTCCTGTGCACTGTTTTTGTCTGGTTTAGAATTAATGATACTTCTCAGTGTGGGAGAGGGGTTTGGTGGTGGCGTGTCTTTGTGTGTTTTGTTAAGCATTGTATATATTTAGAACTCTCGCTAATAATAAAAAACTTACAAGACTGTAGCTCCCTGAATAGGTTCAGATGTCAATATTCAATAGCTTGGCAACAATAAGAACTTTGTTCAGTACTTAAAAAAAAAAAAAAGTCTTCATGCTGAAATACTGCTCAAAATCTTTCAAATGTTCCATGAAACCGCTGTAAAAAAATTTGCCAACACAAATGGTCCCATGAAGGCAGTTCTAGAATTCTTTGTCTGCTTGTAAAATTCCCTCTTGCAAAGTTCCTGCAGCCAATGGTAATAGATACATTAATTATCATATGTGATGGGGCAACTTGTATGATTAAAAATGATCATATGGTAGATTGCAGTGAAGAAAGAAACAGGCAAGTTGAAGGATTAAATGTAAGAAAGAAAATCTGGGAGTGAAACGGAGCTTCTCAGCATGAGAAATTTCTTTCCTATCTTTACTATCACTTAAAATTAAGAGAGCTGAGAGTCCTAAGTTGTCTAGGGAACAGTAATCAACTGTGTGTAGAGTAAGTTGAGGAAGCACCAAGATAGAATAAATTAGCATAAAATGTTGGTATCTAAGAAATCCCATTTACTGTGTAGGTAACTTACATTACTATTCTCAACAAAATGTTAGTACTGTATGTATTGCAATGTACACTTTACAACTAAGCCCCTACCCTCATAAATAAGGTTAAGATTTTGTCACAGGTATTTTAGTAAAAGCCACAGACAGACTGTGGGCAATAAACAAACATGCATGGAAGACCACAACCTGTCTGACTTTTGCTAAAAATACCCGGGAGAAGGCGGGGGGAGACATTAACAGTGGGATTCCCACCAGGGGACTGACTGTTGGGCTGCTGCTTGGGCAGTACCCCAGGTTCTATGTAGCTGGTACAGGCCAGCACCTGGTGACAGCAGTTTTGACCAGTTCTAAATCCAGGCTGGTCTTTGGGAACCTGTTGCTCCAGTATCAGCCTTAACCTTTGAAGTAGGAGCCACTCCAACAGTTTATAGCAACTACTAAGGAGAGAGATGGACAGATAGCTCTTTGGATCTGTGGCCTCTTCTCTAGGCTTCAAAATGGCTATATTTTTGGCTACTTGCCACTCTTTCGATATGATGCCAGAAGAAAGTATACTGCTGAAGAAATCTGCCAGCTATCTTCTTGCCTTCAGACCAAGATTCTTCAGGAATTCTGGATACATTCCAGCTATTCCTGCCACTTTCCTGGAGAGACCCTTGTCTACTTCATCTACTGTGGAGGGGAGTGAAGACATCTGGCACTGGTTTAGTGTGTGATAAAGTTGTTTGAGGACTTGCTTCCTGATGTTTTTAATCCATTGGCATGTAAGAGTTGGCAATTAACTGTGATGAGATGGCATCTGCACTTACTCGTGGTGGTTTGTAGGCTGCTGGAGCCACACTGCATAAAAGAATCAGGAGCTTCCAGGCTTTGCAGTTCGACCTTGTGAAGTCAAGCGCCATCACAGTTTCACACCACCGTGTTCTTCTTGCTGAATTTAAAGGCTCAAGCAACGCCGTTCCAGTTTCAGGACTTTTTGGCTTGATGTTGCCGGAAGAGTTCCTCACTCTCTTCTGTCCAGCAAGGGCTGAATGCTTTTCAGAAGCCCCTAGCAATGCTTGATTTGGTGGCTGATTATTAGTAGGCCTACAGAGTGGTGGTAATGAGCTGGATATGGTGGAATCTGGTTTATCAAGCCCTCTAGAATCGCAAATCATTACTGTATAAGAGCTTTTTCAAAATGTGTGAAGAATTTTCATTCAAAACAGTATGTATAACATTTTTTATGCTTGTGTGAAAAGCTGGTTCTCTCAGTAGAGTGGTTCAGTAGTCAACTGTGCCAACATCAACTCATTTTGGAGTAGCAAAGAATCCTGTGGCATCCTATAGACTAACAGATGTTTTGGAGCATGAGCTTTCGTGGGTGAATACCCACTTCATCAGATGCATGTAGTGGAAATTTCCAGGGGCAGGTATATATATGCAAGCAAACTAGAGATAACGAGGAACAAATCAACATACCCTTAGAGCCCTGACCAGGGTTTTTCTATCTACTGCCCAAGATCCACAAACCCAAAAATCCCGGACACCCCATCATCTCGGGCATTGGCATTCTCACTGAAGGACTGTCTGGATATGTGGACTCTCTACTCAGACCCTATGCCACCAGCACTCCCAGCTATCTCCGTGACACCACTGATTTCCTGAGGAAACTACAATGCATTGGTCACCTCCCAGAAAACACCATCCTAGCCACCATGGATGTAGAGGCTCTCTACCTCTCTCTAACACAAACATCCCACAGCACAGATGGAATACAAGCTGTCAGGAACAGAATCTCCTGATGATGCCACAGCACAGACTGGCTGCTGAGCTCTGTGCCTTTATACTCACACACACAACTATTTCAAATTTGATGACAATAATATATCTCCAGATCAGTGGCAAACCGCTATGGGCACCCGCATGGCCCACACAATATGCCAATATTTTATGGCCGACCTGGATAACAACGCTTCCTCAGCTCTCGTCCACTCACGTCGGCCCTTTCTTAACCTATGCTACCATTGATGACATCTTCATCATCTGGACCCATGGGAAGGAGACTCTGGAAAACTTTCCCAACCATGATTTCTAACAGCTTCACACCACCATCAACCTCAGCCGGACCAATCTACAACGGGAGGTCCGCTTCCTAGAACAACCATGGTGCAAAATGGATTGATGGTGTCACATTTCTAACACCACCCTATACCGAAAAACCTACCGACCACTATGCCTACCTTCATTGCCTCCAGCTTCCATCGCCGGGCACATTACACGATCCATTGTCTACAGCCAGCACTGAGCGTACAGACAACCGCATCTGGCTCTAACCCCTCAGCACAGAGACCAATAACCTACAAAATCTCCACCGAAAGCATTCTCAAACTACAATACCCGCACGAAGGAAATAAGGAAACAGATCCAACAGAGCCAGAACATGTAGCCCAGAAGCCTCCTAACTGCAAGACAAACCCAAGAAAAGAAAACGCAAACAGGACTCACTGGCCATCACGTTACAGTCCCCAAGCTAAAAACCTCCAACGTATCATCAGGGATCTACAATCCATCCCTGGACAATGACCCCACACTTTCACAGGCCTTGGGTGGCAAGACCAGTCTCACCCACAACAACCTGCCAACCTGAAACATTATTCTCACCATGTACTGCACACCCACACCGATAGTAACTCTACGCTCAGAAGCCAATCCATGCAACAAACCTCAAATGCCAACTCTGCCACATATCTACACCAGCGACACCATGCACAGGACCTAAACAGATCAGGCCATAGCCATCACGCGTTCATTTCACGCTGCACATCCACCAATGTAATAACGCCATGCATAATGCCAGCAATGCCCTCTGCTATGTAACATCGGCCAAACTGGGACGGTCTCTACGAGAAAGGATAAAATGGATACAAATCAGATATTAGGAATGGCAATATTCAAAAAACCTGTAGAGAAACACTTCAACCTCCCTGTCACAACTATAGCAAGACCTTAAGGTGGCGCATACCTGCAGCAAAAAACTTCAGAACAGACTTCAAAGAGAAACTGCTGAGCTTCAGTTTCATCTGCAAATTTGACACCATCAGCTCAGGATTAAACAAAGACTGTGAATGGCTTGCCAACTACAAAACCAGTTTCTCCTCCTTTGGTTTTCACACCTCAACTACTAGAACAGGGCCTCACCCTCCCTGATTGAGCTAACCTCGTTATCTTTATCTTGCTTGCATATATATACCTGCCCCTTGAAATTTCCACTACATGCATCTGACGAAGTGGGTATTCACCCATGAAAGCTCATGCTCCAAAACATCTGTTAGTCTATAAGGTGCCACAGGATTCTTTGCTGCTTTTACAGATCCAGACTAACACGGCTACCCCTCTGATACTTCATTTTGGAGCGAAGAAAATGACACAAATGCTTATAGATACATAAAACCCAGACTAAGAGCTCAAATCTGAACTTAGTTACACTGTTGAAAATCTGGATAGTCCATTGTAACTATATGTCCTAAAATGCACACAATAATTAAGAGATCCATAGCTAACAGACTCCGCAGATAGATTTCACAAAGAGAATTTGTAATAGAATTGCAAAAGTGGCTATAAAATCTGTCAGAACATTGGTTCTTAAGTAACTTATGGGTTTACTGAATACTTACAATTGTGGTGGGGCATTCATTGTTTGTCATCTCTGTTTCAGTAACACAAATTCGAAAGACTCAGAAAAAGAACAAGAAAAAGTCCACAGTTTTCTGGACTCAATTGATGGTTACACACACTTCTTTCCCCAAAGCCATTGTGCTGCTACAACTTCAACTATCTGAAATCAATGCATTACGAGGTATGTTTTGCAGTTTTCTTCTCAAAGGCAACACTGTTGACATGAGTCAACTCTTGTATTCACCGGAGTGTTCGTCCAGCTTCTCACTAGCATGGAACTTTTCTCAAAGACACTTCATTTTTTTGTAGAATAACTCATAAAAAAGAGCCATCAACTTGTTTTCGATGCATTCCAAGTAAACAAAGACAAAAGTGCAAGCCCCATTACTGACAAAGATTGATGAACTCTTGGGGAGATGAGATTAAGCAGAATGTAAATACAAAATCAGACATCAAGGGCTGTCAATGTCTCTGCAGCGGTGAACCAATGCATTGAGTTTAGCTAAAGGTACGTCTTCACTAATCGGCGGGTAGCAATTGATTTCTCAGGGATCAATATATTGTGTCTCATCTAGACGCGATATATCGATCCCCAAATCTGCTCCTGTCGACTCCGGAACTCCACCAACGCGAACGGCGGTAGCGGAGTCGACATAGGGAGCTGCGGACGTCGATCCCAAACTGTGAGGATGGTAGGTAACTCGATCTAAGATACTTCGACTTCAGCTACGCTATTCACGTAGCTGAAGTTGTGTATCTTAGATTGATCCCCCTCAGTGTAGACCAGCCCTAAGAAACAGAAAATAAGAGTTCACTCTCTAGAGGAAAGGCACTTTCTGAAGAGGAGAAAGCGAGCAATGCAAGGTGCAAGCCTCGTTCCCAGTACTCAGTCCTATAAAACTACATTGGCATAAGCAAGTAATAGCTTCTGTGAGGGCTTGCACTACCACATACTGGGCACCATGGCCTCACTATCGTAACTGCCATCAAACCCATGAGGCTTGGAAAAAAAAGAAATAAGCAGCATACAAAAAACTTAAAGCTGAACACTATAACAAAAGAATGTCTCACTAAGATGACAATTTTTTTTTCTGTATATAGCAAGATGATAGCCTCCAATTCAAACATACATCAACAATATGGTAAGGTGTTTTCAGTGACAAGCTGATGATTTCCTTAGGTATTTAAATCAGTTTATCAAGTGCTTGACATTATAAATGTATCCTGCTGTCAAGTTTGCTGCTGGAAATAAATTATGGCTGAGACTTGTGATGGGCACATGGTTTAAAGCATATTTCTAACGAAAGATCAACAAAGGAGCAGCATCTTTATAGATGAATTATTTGCATGCTATCATGTAGTGATAGTCAAAGTGTGGTGACTAGCCCCAGTAAACAAAGATGTTATCACACTAAGAGAATGCAGAATAAATATTGGCCTGTTTCATGCATCTAGGTCATATTCCCAGTTACTTTAACTAATATTTGGAGCACATGGTTACTTTTTCAAAAGTTGCCTTTTCTGTTGACTGGCTATTAATTCCAATTAAATTTCAGTTTACCTAGCGAACATAGCCAAATATAAGACCTAGATATTAATATTACATTTTTAGAGAGTATTTCATCCAAATGAATCCCACAGAATGCTACAAACTATGGCTCAGATCTTTAGCGGCTATAAATCAGCATAACTCCATTGACTTGAACTAGCTGAGGATTATATATACAGGAAGTAGTTCTAGTTGAGGACTATATATACAGGAAATAGTTCACTCACCACTGAAATGCAGTCATTTTTGTGTGGAAAGTTGCAGCTGCTTGACAGCACACAGCAATCCCATGCAATAGTTCAGTAGCTGAACAACGCCATACTGAATTGAAACTACCAGGGTAACTTAGGTTGCCAAATGTACATTACCTAATTTAGAATACGTATTTTCTTACTTGAAGTAATAACATTACTATGGATATATACAAACCAAGTCTGTTATGCTGCAAAGACTTTTATTCATATGCTTAACTTAATGCACTGCAAGTAGTCACATTCAAACCAATGGGACTACTCCATTCCAGAAAGACCACAAAGGAGAGTTCTGCAAGTCTGAGTGTGCCAAAGTACAGAGATGAAACTATAATTGAATAATTGACCAAGGCAGAGTTCCATCAAGTACTATGGCTTTTTTTCATTCTCAGAGCATAGAAAATGCTGATGCATGCGCCCTGGAGACTTTCCCTAAGGGGCGTCCTGAACCGTGTGAACAATGCACGTAACACTGGAAGGGAATCATTCTAAAAACTGAAAGAAAGAAAAAAAAATTGCATAGACACAGACTTTGATTTGGCTGTAAGAAACCATTGTTCGTGAGTTTCTGTGAAACAACATGGCTAGAACTTTTAACTATGTAGGGGACTAAACTCTTCTACTATGTCTCATTATAAGCATGAGGACAAGAGATGTTTAGACTAGTATCTCAACAATTTTGTAAGACCAATTTTCAAGACCACCAGAATGGAGAACAAGAGTCAAAACACTTAGACTACCTTTGTGTACTCATTTTACATGCTACTGTATCGAATGGCTAATTTGATTCCTGGATGTCTATAGTACAATACTGGTCTTCATCAAACAGGCAAAACAACTACATTATCACGTCAGTTCAGTAATGTTCTTGGCAAGCTTGATCACTTACACCACAAAAGCACAGTCATTTACAGGAGAATACAAACCTATGCTCAGGGAGATTTTATGTTTATTTTCAAGAATTTTCAATAATACAAGAAAGGGATAAAAATAGGACGTTACAGTAATGGAAAGAGTGACTATTTTTACGAATGGCAAAGAGTGAAGTGGGTTTTGGAAAACCACTGAGAGACTGTTTAGCTGCATCAAACAAAGGATTATTGACTGTTACTGGAATACTGTGATTAATTCGGGTGTCCGCAGTTCAAGAAGGATGTTGATAAATTGGAGAAGGTTCAGAGAAGAGCCATGAGGATGATTAAAGGATTAGAAAATGTCTTATAATGATAGATTATGCTCCTTGAGCCTATTTGTCTTAATAAAATAGAAGATTAACTTGATCACAATCTAGAATTACAGACATGGGGAACAAATATTTTTTAATGGGATCTTCAGTATGGCAGAGGAAAGATACAACACTATCCAATGGCTGGACAAATTCAGACCGGAAATAAGGCATACATTTTTAACAGTGAAGGTAATTAATCATTGGAACAATTTACCAAGGTCCCAGTAATGTCTCTATCATTGGCAATTTTTAAATCAAGATTGGACATTTATCTAAAGGATGTACTCTAGGAATTATTTTGGGAAAGTTTTATTCATCAAACTAGATGATCAAAATGGTCCCTTCTGACTTTGAAATCCATGAATCTGATACATAACTGAAACTTTATGTAAGTTTTACTTTTAAAGGCTTTGGTAGGTGAGATAGAGATGTGAAAGGGAAGGGAGATTTTTTGTTTTTTTTTTATGTAAAGAACAGAATTAAAAGGGCTTCTCACTAGCTGTTTGGAGACCTACTATAACTTTGATGCTTCACCATCCTCTCAGACATACAAATTATTGCTCTAAATTCAGTTGGATAACTTATTTCAGTTTCTGTGCTGTCTTGGGCCTAGAACCTGCAATTGGATCACCACAGGCATTCCCTTCCACCCACACAGAACAACATTAAGGCTTTGGTTCCTCTCATGATTAAAGTCACAGATAGGATGCAAGATCTTGCAGAGGGTGGCAATATACTGTTTTCCACACTCTGTATGTACCATCACAATGAACAAGTTCTTGTAACACAGAAAGGAAGAAATCATGTTAGGGAAACTCATGCTGGGAAAATGTATCACTATTTTTTGATTATCCAGTACTTTTATCTAGTTCAAGAGCTGGTAAAAAATGATAAACGTTTTTCATGAAAAATTTTGATTTTTTCTTATTTTTAATGAAAAAAAGAAAAGATTTTAGGTTTTACATACTGAAAGTTTTTTGGTTGCAATTTTTGTCTCCCCTCACCCCATTTTTCTTTTCCTCCTTTTCTTCCGTTGCCATTTTCCATTGGGAAGAAAGGAAGGTAGGGCTAAGAAGATAAGCGGCAGGTGAAATGGGGGAACATTACATGGGAAATCAATTTTGTTTTCAAAGCCTCCCAAAAACGTTTTTTCACTTTTAAAAAAATCGAAGTCAAACAGAATTTTTTCAAAAGAAGCCAATTTGTTGAAAAAAAGTTACAAATAAAAAAAAATTGTCAAAACTTTTTCAGAGCATGGACTAAATCTTAGTGAGATTACTTTGTGGCTATATTCACGCCTCACCACAATTGCAGGGGACACTGCCCACCCTTTGTGATTGCACAATATTTTCGAGGCAACTACAGCAATTGCTATTATGGGAATGTAATACTAGGAACGGATTCGATTCATTGTTAGCTGTTTCAGTGAGACTTAGCAAGTGGAAACACGGAAGGTTAGCTCCAGGGCACCAGCCAGCTCCCCAAGGAGCAGCAACAAATGCTTGATGGACTATTTTTGGGAACCACTGATCTATCTCATAAAAACAAGACATGTTTGCCTTGTGAGCAACAGAAAGGGGCAGGAAAATGGATTATACAATATAAATGAAATGTAATAGAATACAGTACTGGTACAATAGTTCTAACAACTACAGGAAGAAATCTAATGGATGCCATTTAGATAGGAGAAGAATCACATTCATTCTCAGTTGATGAAACAGCCCAGTCTCCTGGCCATGACAGCCCATTTGGACTCAGTGTTAAATTCTGCAGTTCCTTATATATGTTGCTGGGAGCTTTGCCTGAGTATGGACTGTAGAACTGCTCTAAATGCTCTCCAGGTTCTGTAGGACATCAATATTCAGTTTACAGAAAAAAGGATAAAAGTCACGTCAGTGTAACTCACTGGTGAAGTGATCAGGTCTGCCTGTAGCACTGACTCAGAAGACAACAGCCTATCAGCAACAGTTGCAGAGCTATTACTCTTTCAGCTCAAGTACTCCATTTTGGTGCTGAATGTCCCAGGTTCTATCCTTGCTGATAACTCCTTGCGGGGGAGAAGTATCAAGGAGGTCCCCCTTGTAGAAATCTAATGAGTAGATTAAGTCTTATTTTCTTCCCTAATTTTATAAATTTGGTATAAGCTCTCCTAATAGCTTTTGATAAGTGGTTCAGGAAACTATCAGAAAGTGGCCAAGATTAAGAAGAGAGTAGAAGCTGAGAGAGTAACCAGCTCACTGTTCTAACAGATACTTGCCAGAAACCAAGACCCCAGAGCCATGTGGTTCTGTTGCCTGCATGGAGCCATTAACGTTAAAAAAACAAAAAAAAACCATACTAATGCTTGCTTGTATTGCCCTTCCTAAACTTCCCAAAATAAGAATTATCATTTGCTGTCAGGTGCTTCCTATCCAGCCAAGGTCTTTTTATAAAATGCAACATAATTCTCAACCCTGGCTCGAAATATCTAATAAATGATGGATAGAACTTAGTGAATCTCTCGCAGTGCAAATGGAGAATGGGATCATTTACATTTGAAAAATTTATGTAAGGATTTCAGATGCTCCATCTGTCACCTTCCAGTGAATAAGGACATTTGTAAGAAATAGGGAAAATGCTACATTGCTTTATCATAGCATCAGTGCAGCTTTTTTGAAGCTGGCTACATCATTCATGTCTGGCCCTACTGATGATGAAGCAATGAGGTGGATTAAACCATACACCATCTGTCTGCCTGCCTGAACCCGTTGTAGGGATAATACTGCTGATGCTTGGAAGGAGCTATTTGCAAAGAAATTAAAGCTACAAAGACTAAAATAAAGATTAGAAAACTAAACTGTAAACACAGGTGATTTTCAATTACAAATAAAAATTAATGATGCATTTGAGTGTTAGTTTAAAAGGTAACTCTTTTTGCTTTGTAAATCATATATTTTATAGAAATGGACCCGAACAAGAATCCTAGATCCAAACACCCCACAAACAACAGTTTTCTTTTTCAAAATACATATCCAGATTTTGAAAATGGCGCTCACTTAACATTAAATAAGGAGACCAATAAAGGAGGAACAACATGGCCATGTGACCTGAAAATCGTTCTTGAGGCTTTTGAGCATCTTTCTAGTTAGTTGTCTCTAGCTAGATAGTGGGGGGTTTTACCCAAGAAAGCTTATGCCCAAATAAATCTGTTAGTCTTTAAGGTGCCCTTGAACTCCTCATTGTTTTTGTGGATACAGACTAACATGGCTGCCCCATGGATACTTAGCTAGATATTAGTTTGCATTCTTGAGTTTTGGAATATTTCTAAATGAAGGCCTCATGCCATTTCCCAGAGTAACTGGTCTTTTTAGTAGATAGGAGCATTGTTAACCGAGACCATCCTGCATATTGGGGTAGAGGAAATATAGCATGAAGTAATCAACCCATGTCACTGTTTACATGGTTGTGGTATGCATGAAAGTGAAAATTAATTTAATCTTCCATTGCAGGCCAGAAGATTTTCCTTGTTTCTATTGTTGTCAAGGTTCCTTCCCCACTCTGAACTTTAGGGTACAGATGTGGGGACCTGCATGGACACTTCTAAGCTTAATTACTAGCTTAGATCTGGTAACACTGCCACCATCCAGAAATTTCAGTGTCTGGATCACTTTCTGTCCCCCCAAAACCTTCCCCTCCCTGGGCAGCCTTGAGAGGCTTTTT
>NC_133771.1:131419288-131496314 GCF_003597395.2 Chelonoidis abingdonii
TAAAATCCTCTCAGCAAAAAAGGAACATTTACAAGTTGAGAAAACAAAAATAAGACTAACACGCCTTGCCTGGCTATTACTTACAAGTTTGAAACATGAGAGACTGATTCAGAAAGATTTGGAGAGCCTGGATTGACGTCTGGTCCCTCTTAGTCCCAAGAGCGAACAACCCCCAAAACAAAAAGCACACACAAAAGACTTCCCCCCACCAAAATTTGAAAGTATCTTGTCCCCTTATTGGTCCTCTGGTCAGGTGTCAGCCAGGTTTACTGAGCTTCTTAACCCTTTCCAGGAAAAAGAGGCATTAACCCTTAACTATCTATGACAATTGTGTTAATGAGTTACTAAATATTAGCATGCAAGCCTTTATGCTCTACTCTTTAAGACAGAGAACAAGTTTTCGTTATATTTCAAAGGCCTTTAAAAGTTATATGAAGTATCTACTCTTTACTGGAGAAAATTAAAGGGGGAAATTTTCAGAGGTACAAAGGGCAATCTTCTTTAGCTGTAGATGGACCACTTCACTCCATTTATGTCAGGGGTTTTCAAACTGGGGGTCGGGACCCCTCAGGGTATTGTGAGGTTATTATATGGGGGGTCGCAAGCTGTCAGCCCCCACCCCAAACCCCGCTTTGCCTCCAGCATTCATAATGGTGTTATAAATTAAAAACACTTGTTTATATATTTAAGGGGGGGGTGTCTCACTCAGAAGCTTGCTATGGGAAAGGGGTCACCAGTACAATAGTTTGAAAACCACTGATTTATGTTATCAGATAACAAAAGCCCTACTGCAATGCATTTCTACAAGTGGCCAGAGTTACAGTTCCTCGTGGGAAATTTACAATCTCAATTTCTTGGCTATACACAATTACACTTCACTCTAATTTATTTTTCTTTTAAGCACTTAAAAAAGGGAACAGTGGAAGTTCTAAAATGTCACTGTTAATAACCCGGAGATTTTAGGTATTTTTTCAGTTGCAAACTGGGACATGAGAAAGAGAGGGGTGGGGAGAGAAAATTGAGGCCTGATGATCATGAAGTTGCTGAAATAAAGCACTTCAGTTTTTGGGTCAAGGGGAGGAACAGAGGTGCCATATTATTCATGGAAGGGGTAGCAGGGTAAGAGTGATGTTTCAAGGCCAAATGTCATGCTTCTGACAATGCTCTATGTGCTGATTTTGTTGCAGTTTCAAAGGATTATCCACAATCATACAGATTAGTCTGGATTTAAAAAGAATTAAAGGATTATACATGTTTTTGTGCTCTTCACTCTGTTCAATTCAGTTAATGTGAAACATTATCACTTTGCTGACCTCAAGTAACTATGTCTAGCTATGGGTCATTTCCAGTTTGTATTTCTGACTGTTTGCAAAGCAGGTCCAGTAGCAGTTTTTCACTGGTTATTGAAGGTTCACTTACACAAAGACACTCCAAATAAAATGAAGGTCCAGAATCGATAATTTTATCACATCACACATTACTCTTGCTATTATTCCTGAACACGGCTTGGTGTAAAACTTACATGGGTGTTTCCACTTTGCTATTTATGATGACTTCACCACCACCAATAGCAATAAACTTTGTCACATGATCCCTTTCCCATAATGAAACCTCACTTCAATCTTGAGCTTCAAGATATTTAGACCCTTTTTTCCCCAATCACAGTATATCACAAGGTATTTAAAAATCACCCATCTGTAAATGCTGGTTCTCAAATCGGCTTGTAGGATTCTAGGCTAAACTTATTTAAAATATTCATTAATATAGGCTTTTGGAATGACGCAAGCTGGCAGTACTGAACAGTAAACAGTAGTGAAAACGGCGTTCGATCCGCTTTATTTCTACTCTGTATGCACAGTATTTGGGCATCATCCTGGTTAATGCCATGTCAAGGGCATATTGATGGATGTATAGGCACCAAATCACCTATTCTAAGGGATTCTTCCCTCCTACACTATTTAGAAGGGCTTGCTCCCATGCCTGTTTTCACTCACCTCAGTAAAACAGACCACTCTCTCCGCTGACTCAGTAGTCTACACCCCAGCCACCCTGCTAGTGGCTCCCACTGTCACTCTCTCACTCCTGCTTACTAGGAGTCCATTAGTCCCTGCCCCCTCCTCTTCACCTTTTCCTCCCTCTCACACACCACTTCTGGAGGGGACCCAACACTGGTGTTCTCATCTCCTCTCCTCTACCTCAACCTCTCTTTTGGGAGCTCTTCCTTCTGCCTCACCCCTTTGGGATCTTCTCTTGATTCCTCACCCCACGTTCCTGCTTTCTTGTGTTGTTGATATGGATGGATTTGCATGAGCTCTCTGTCCTGCCACAAGAAGCACCTGCTGCCTCATGATACTTGAGGGGGGCCCTCTCATTTCCTTTGCCGGTGTAGAAGGCTGAACCATGATTGGTGTGCAGCCAATTTGCTCAGCTACTATGCTTCTTGTTGCCATGGAAACCACAGCCAAGATTTGGGCTCAGACATATTTTATTCATCAGACTGGTTGCACTTTGCTTCCTTCACTAACTGTCCATTAAACTGGCTGGAAAGCTAATCCTGCCAGTTTCAACAGCTGCTTGAGAGGAACATCTGTCATTCTGTTTCCGTGTTTCTTCTAAGGATGCTCATTGTATTGAAAAGTTCCTTTCATACACAAACACACACACAGTCACCAGTTCAGATATATATTAATATCGACTCTCCATGCCACTTTGGTTGGGCTCAGGAAACTGACTCTCAGTGGTTCTCATTTCAGCATGGGAGCAGGCTGAGTAGTTTTGTCATCTTATGTCCTAGCTGATAATGAGATATAATGACTACACTTTGATAAAGCCTGCTCTTGAGTGTACACAGAAAAGTAGTATGATGGGAGCTACAGCATGAATCATTTTCACAAGGCATATTTTAAATATTACTTTGGGTTCGAAACACGATAGGAGAGACTGACTGTCCTGGCATCATACTGTGCCCTTCAGTATTAGCAGTGAGGTTTAGCAAACAATACTTGCTCCATCCCAATGTGAATTAGGATTATGATGCCATGAATATCATTGCAAACCACAAAAGTTAAGCACTTCCTGAGGCAGGTCTACATAGGGAACACCTCAAGATTTTGCTATGCTACAAGACAGAACCAACGGGTTTTTTCATACCAGCACCATTGATCACAACAGTGACATTTTCACAGGGAATTAAATATATGATATGTCTTCTCTGGTCTACTAATATTGCCCCATAAGATATATTAACAATGGTGAACACTGAAGTCTGGATAAGCAGTAGATGGGGAAATAAGAGGTTTCATTTGATGGCTCAGGAATGGTGCTACTGCTTAAAAAGATTTCAGCAAAGACCCAAGATGTTGTGTACACACTGTGTCAGTAGCAGAAACAAGCATCAAAATTGTTGATGTCTTATGGGAAAGCCAAGAAAATTCTGATAACTTGCTACCACATTTTCCATTATGAACACTGAGTAATTCCCTTGCTCCCCTGCTTCAGTTACTTCAGTCATGGTGTCTATAAGTGAACATTTGATTTAATCACGATTTTGGTTACATTTTTGCAGAATATTTTTGCGAACTTTAAAAAAATGTTTTCACAAAAAACAATTCATCATTTTTTGACCAGATCCACATGAAACACAGAGAATGCCCTCCCTTTTCAATTCTTCCAGTACAGGAATGATGGCTTTAGTGACTTGGAGATGGACAGTGTCCATTGATCTTCTGGGTTCACCAGTATAGACATCGCCCACCTTGGGAATTAGTTTCTCATTCAACTTCTTCCTCAGTAGCCTCTTTTGCAGTTTCACAATGGTCAAAAGTGTTCATTTACATTGCATTTATTTTAAACCAAAGTGGTAAAAACAATCATTAAAAAAAATCTTGTTCTCCAGTGTTCAGCCTTTGCTGAGTAACTGCATAATCCTACTACTGTAACCTTGTTCTTCCTTCCCCTACTTCTCCCTACTGTTCTCTGATCCCTTTCTTTGCCACAAAGCTGAAATTAGATTCTGAGCTTTTCAAGGCAGAAATCTGTCATGAACCAAGTAGAGTCTGAGGTGCAGTAATTAATACTAATAATTGTTAACATTTGGCAAAATTGTAGAGTCCCTCACTTGGGAGGACTGACAGAAAACACCTGCCTTAGATAATGTGCTTTCGTTTCCCTGGAGTTGACTAGAGATTCTTGGGATAGAGAGGACAAAGGAAGTTGGCCCATGGGATTGTGGGGTACCTTTGGTGGGTTCCCAGGACCCAAGTCAGGAGTAGGTTGTGTCTACAGTAAAAAGCAATAGGACTCAAACCATGGGTCTGGGTTTGACTTGGGCTCAAACCCTCCACCCCTGCAGGGTCCCAGGTCCAGGCCCAAGTCTGCAAGATTTGGGTGTAGACAAAAGGGAAGTTTGGGCTCAAGCCTAAGTCTGAGCCCAAGCTTACATTGCAGTGTAGACATATTCATAGACTTCCCATTCATTTTCTTTTTCAATTTCTGCTCTTTCCTACAATCCTCAGATGTCTCACAGAGCTTTTGTACCATTTGATAAATGCAAAGTCTATTTACCACAAGAGCTTTTAGAAAGCTATTTGCAGAGAAAAAAAAAAAGATTTTAGTTGCAGGTTTGTTAGTGTTTATTTGTGGAGGAGGGTTGTTTTTGTAACTACTCTCTCTCTCTTCCAGGTCTGCTTGAGTAGCTACCTTTCCTTTGCAATACATTAAGGCTAATATTTGCAATTCTACATCATTAAGGTGGTGACTCTGGCAAGTCAATGCTTGGGGCACGATTCTCCACTTCTTTGCTTCATGTTTTCATTTACACCTGAGAGAAGTGCATGCAAAATGAGTGTAAAATGCTATCTAAATCAAATGGTAGAGTTTTACACTCACTTAGCACATGTGACTATACAAGGTGTAACACAGTGAAGAATCAGGCCATAGAATCCAAACATCTTAAGAATCTATATAAATAATCTCTATTAATGTTTCATGAAGTAGAAATGTCTTCCTGCTACCCACCCACTCTTCTGTACCTTTTTCTGATAAGAGACAGACATGAGCAATTTCCCTTGCTGGGGAAAATAATTTCTGATAGGTGTCCTAATTTAAGGGAAATTCAACTATTTCTTCCTCTCGGCTAACTACTTAGAACTGGAGCACAGTGAATGCTCTCCCTTGGTATTTGGTTATTCTTTGGGGAGCGAGGATGATTCTTTGGGAAACTCCTGTGTCTTGCGAGACTGTTTCATTGACTTTCAGAACTGAGCAACAAATTTTGTTTAAGCCTCCAGAGAGGTTCTGCTTACTATGAATTTAAAATCATCATCCATCTAAGGAAAAAATCTAGGCAAAAAGCAGGGATCTGAAGCATTTGTCTCTGCCATTTCCTCATGGGTAAATGCATTCTCATTATCTGGACCTATAAGGCCCCTCCATTTGAGCAAATGGTAAGGGGCAAGTACATTGAGCAGAAAATTCTGCCTTTGTAGGGGCATTTTTTGTTGCAATAAATTAGCTTGGAATAGCAAGAAGGACTTTTTTTAGAAACCCTTTTCTGGATTCTTTTTGCTACATATTTTTGCCCTAGACAAAAAAGGCTCTAGTACCAGTCATGGCAGAATGGAAAGTGGAGAATAAAAAGAAAGGCCAACTCCTGTCAGAAAGTGCCATCAACAACAGAGGGCTATTGTTGCTGCATCTGCCTGCCACACAAATATGGCACAAGTGTCTACATTGGTATTCTAGTTAGCAAGGAATAGCCTTATACTTCTGTCAAATTATAGGTAAATGGAGAACAATGAAGATTATAGCCCAGATTTTCAGCTGATGTAATTTGACATATTTCCATTGACACTATTTGACCCTGGCCTGCCTTGTTTCAGGTCAGTAATGATATCTTCTAAATAATTCAGAAAACACGTGTGTTGCATACAGCACAGGATGATCAATGGTATTGGGTACTCCTCTTGCTTTCCTAAATATTTTGGCCTGAAAACCTCAATTTTTCAAAGAATGAGTTTTGAAAATTACTCTGCAGGCCAAAAGTTGTGCCACCAACCTCACAAGACTGAAATAAGTTGTTTAGTCACTGTATCTTCTTGTGATATATTTCTAGTCATGTCACATCTGACTGAATCATGGCATGATGCACAAGGGCAGATATGACTCTTCACATGACATATCAACATGTCACATTTTAAAACACAGTCTATCCTACTCTCCAGACAGGGTAGATGGTATACACACCTCTTTCCAAAACTGAAAAGAAGACAGAGACCATACATCTTGCAGATGAGCTACAAATCCATAATGGGTCTTTATTTCAAAGCATTATCATTCTATTAGAAGTTAGTCAGATGGCCCCAACCCAAAATTTTGCTTCCAAACAAACACTCCCAGAATCTGGTGGGGAGGATTTCAAAATCTGAACCTTGACACAAATCTAAAATTTGCAGTTAATCCCTAATAATAATGGGCCAAAGCCAAAATCAGAACATGTCACACAACTTCCTGGTATTCAAAATCCAGATTCAAATCCAATTTCTATGGCTTGTCTATTTCTGAAATAAATTGTAAAAGTTAAGCAAGACAGAGTTTTGAAAGGTCAGTGAAATCTGGCACACTGAAATCCTGAAAGCATCTGAGAAATCCACAGCAAAGGGTTTTGGAAGAGAAAATATTCCATGGAGAAAAGAGAGTTTGCAAAGTGATTTTAATTAAATCAATTATTTAGCTTCTGTGGGTTCGTTCTCTAAAGATGTCAAAAATGGCCTGAGAAGAACCACAAAAATTGTCTCAGAAACACAACTTAACCACTGTAAATGACTGGTAGCACTCTTGTTATGATAGATTGCATGACATGACAATTGTACAGTGTAATGAAAAAATATTAAGCTATGGAAGAATGACAGCAACAAATGAAAATTCTGAAGGATGAGATGAGAAAGAACCAGGGCTGGCGCTTCCATTTAGGCAGCCTAGGCAATCACCTAAGGTGCCAGGATTATTGGGGGGCGGCATTTTGCTGGGGGGGGGGGCGGCAGGCGGCTCCGGTGGACCTGCCGCAGTCGTGCCTGCGGAGGGTCCCCTGGTCCCACAGCTCCCGGCTGCGGTAGCTCCACCGGAGCCGCGGGACCAGCACGCGGGGTCGAGAAATGGCCATGCGCCTAGGGTGCTAAAAACACTAACGCCGGTCCTGGAAAGAACACAACATCGTAGTAACAAAAATTGGCTTTATTTTCTTTGAAAAGTGGACAGAAAAGACTCTTGGTCTTATGGCTACTGCTATATTTATTTATTTTTAAAGTGAGATGGAGCAAGATCTAGGACAACGCTATCTAGCTCTGATCAGAGAAAAAATTATTGTGTGGTGAGAATTTGTGGGAGTAGATATATTTCAAGATGAAGACCTACACTATGCTTCTGTAATGAAACCATTTTCAAATGATATATTAGTATATCAGTTTTTATAACTGGAAAAACTGATAACAAAACCATTTTAAAATAACTGTTAGAGATAATGTCAATCTATTAATAATTTCTCTTCATCTGCAAAGTAATCCGTTTCCTTTTCTCTCCCTTTCCTTCCTTTGAAGGTATGTGCAATTATTCAGCATTCTGGATGTTTGTTTCACAACAATGATAAAAAGCTGATATGGGCCACAGCTAGTTCCTTGGTGAAACTTGATTTGCCCCAGGAAAGGTACTCTTTTCTCCCCATCTACCTCTCACTAGAGATCAAAAGTAAAGCTGGTAGAAAACTGTTTAAACAGGACTTTTTCATCCGTTCAGCCTGTCTGACACACATCCTTCTTGGTTTCCCCTTCTCTTTACCTCTCCCAGCCTAGTTATGGCTTTCAGGATCCTCTAATATGTTTGAGCTGTCATATCAAACACATGGCTACCCTCCCGACAAATTACTCTTTCCCCAAATGAATTCAAGATTGTATAAAGTGCTGTAAGCAAAGAATTTTAATTCCTGTCTTCCTGTTCCACCTTTGCATCCTAGCACCCAAAGCAAATGCCCCTATCTTCACACAGCTCCAAAGAGTTCTATTCCTTGGACCTGGGCAAGAGAAACACCCAATGACATCAACAAGCTTTGTATCAGAGCCCCTATTGCTGGCTTCTATCACCATGCTTTGTCATCCTTCCTCTTTGGAGAGGTGATGCTGAAAGCAGCTCAGATTGATTTTGAGGATAGAGTTTATATAGTTTTACAGTACTTTCTTAACTTTAACTGCACTGCCTACTACATTTCTGATGCTTTTGATAGAATGTTCTATTTATATGAGAAGGTCAACCTGAAAGAGGAGTTTCAATACAGACCATCTAAATCAATAAGTTGAGAGTTATATTCAAACTGAGAGGTTTCTTGAGTGAGAAACACAAAGGATATGGTTTATGCTGCCTTCAAGACCAACTGGTTTTACTGCATTTCAGTAATTTGTATGTGTATTATTGTTGTTATAGTTTATTTATCTTTTAAGTCTCTTAACTATTTCTAAGATTTTTAGATAGGCACTGCAAGCTCCTGTCTTTATTGGACTTGTATTCCTAAATGTGTGACTTGTATGTCAGCACTATAAATAGGTGATAAAGAGTTACCCCAAACTCGTGAGTTTGGATTCGTAAGAATTTCAAGAGAAAATGTTTGCAAATTTTTCAGTTTCGGAATTTACAAAGGCAGCGTTAGCACTGGGGGAATGATGGGGTGTATCGAACTGTGAAACTATTACATGTGTAGTATGTTATTACTATGCTACATGGACTCAGTGAGGCAAGCAGAAAAACTGTCTGAACATAAATCACAAGATGACAAAAGTCATGTCAAATGTACTGGTGGATGAGATTCAAAGTTATACAATTGAAGTGGAAGACTGTTAATCTGGGTCAAATGTTTCACAAAGACAGTGACCAAGATGAGAAAAAAGAAAGCCCAAACTAATTTGTCTAAGTGGCATTTAGCAGATCAAAACCATTTCTTACAGGATGGATGTCACTTGTCTGAAGTTGTACAGCAATTGCATTCTGCCTCTCATCATCTATGGTGCTGAAACTTGAACACTGATTAAGAAAATAGAAAAGGGCTTGAAGAAATGCCAAAGAGAATGGAGCAGGCAATCACGCTGAAGCACAGGAGACCCAATGCATGCATTTAGCAACTAACAAAGATAGATGTCATTTATGCAAAGAAAAGGAAGTGGTAGCTGGCTGTCCACCTTGTGAGACGGCCAGACGAAAGATGTCTGAGAAAGTTTTTGAATGGTGTCTCCAGGATTGGAAACAATGCAGAGACTGTTCAAGAACTAATAGAAAGATGAAATGACAAAGCAGATAGGAATTGCTTAGATGGAAATGGCACGAGCTCAAAAAAAGTGGTGCATTGTGGAGAAAATCTTCATTCAGCAGTGGACTAAAAAATGCTTAATTAAAGACGGCTGTAGAAACTCCAGGGCCAAATTTTCCAAAAGGGCCTACCCCAGTACACACAATTACAGTTGATGGATTCAGTTCTGCTGTAGGTTCATTTGTATAAATCCTAATTCGTCCTACTGACTTCAACAAAGTTTTGTCCTTGTTGTTCTGGGTTTGTACTGTGCTTTGCACAAAAGGGTCCTGGCCCAGGATGGGGGCTCCTAGGTGCTAAGGGAATACAAATAATAAATACTAATAATTTTGATGCCACAAATGGATGATACTAGGGAGCATACCACTATTTTTTCCTCCCAATCAGATGTGTGAAACCAAAAGACAAGATAGGAGGAACAGAGCTCTGGGGGCACTGGAACTCCACCAAGGGTAGCTGTAGCGAGGCGGTGGGATACCCCACAGCCCCACTGAGAGACGAACCTCCCCTAACACCAGTGTGGGCAGAGTCACTGGGTCCTGCCCGCCCCTCAGAAGTCATGGCGCAGACCCAGAAGTATAAAAGCTCACCAGCAGAGCTCAGTTGGGAACCAGCCGCCAGAGAGGCCAGAGGTCTGCGACCAAGCTGCCTCTGGGGAGACAGCAGAAGGCCACGGCTGGCCTGATGTCGCACCAGGCCGGCCAAGCCTACCCCTCGCTCGTTACCCCGAGGAGGACTGGCGGAGACTACCCCGCTCCAGCTACCCCAAGGAGGAGCAGAGCCTGCCTCTTGCCAGCTCCCCAAGGAGCAGCTGAGCCTACCATCCGCTACTTACCCAGAGGAACCGATGGTGTTCGAGACCGCCGGTGACGCTACGACGACTCAGGTACCCTACGAGGGGCAGGAGTGCGGAAGTAGCCCGGGGGTAGCCGACCCCAGTCTGGCAGAGCCTATGTTGGTGTGTCGCGGCCAGAATCCCCCCTGACAGCAGTGAGTTTCTGCCGCTGCTAGGGCCCCGGGCTGAGACGCAGTGGAGTGGAAGGGCCTGCGTCCCCCCTGCCACCCACTCCTTGGGTGGCAGACTCCCCCTTTTCCCTGGCCTGGAGAGGCTACAACCTCCTGCTAACTGACTATTGACTCAGCCCCTGCTGAAAGGCCTGAGTCCCTGACTGTTTGCTTGCTGCCCCGCCCTGATCTAGGGCCTGGGCGGCTATCTGAACTATTGGCTCAGCCCCCTGCTTAAAAGTCTGAGCCCCTGACCATGTGCTGGCCGTCCCACACTGCCGCAGAGCCTGGACTGCCAGCGGACTAGAGCGAGATGGTGGGATACCCCACGGTCCCACTGAGGGACGCGCCGTGGCAAAGCCGTACTACATGAGCCTATTAGTGGAAAGTTTTTTAATGTTACAGATTTTTTTTTTCTGTCAAGAAAAAATTTTTTGTTTCAGGTCAGTTTGACATTAAACTGCATCTGTGGAACATGTGAGTCTCATGGGTGTTGTACTTCAGATGTATCATGTCCCCACTCTCTCTTACGGGTTGGGCTCCTTGGTCAGACTACGTCTCCCGTGATGAACCATGATCTACTCTGACTGAGCCATGTGGTGCATCATGGGAGTCACATGTCCACCACGCATAATGAAAGATTTAGTCAGTCCAGATAACCCATAGAGAAGAATGTGGCAGCATAGCACCATAGGCAGATGCATTTTAAACATTTAACTGACTCAAAATAAAGTGAAATGTGTAAATTTGGTTCAATATACCAAAATGAAACTTTTCAGTTCAAGCATGTCAAAACATTTCAGTTCAACCCAAACTGTCAAAGTGAAATGTTTTGACATTTCTGAACTGAAATTTTCTCTTCTGTGAAAAATTGATATTCAGACTTTTAGTCCTGATTCAGAAGGGAAACAAATTTAGGAAGATCAGAATTTCCTGAGAGATGGACATTCAAAATTTTGCTCAGCTCTGTCTGAGACCTAAAAGGGTCTGATGAGGGTTCAATTGTTGTGGGAGGGAGGGAACAGAAAAGAAAGTGGTGGTTCTCTCCCAAAGTCAGTATTCACTTTTGAAAATCTTGGCCTAAGGAGAGAGGTTGGGACCTGGATATTAGTTTGTCTAAACTGAGCATGTTGTGCCCACCTTCATACCATAATATGGTACGAAGAATGAATTCATTGCCAAACAAAGCTGTAGCTAACAAGAAACAACCTTAACATCACAAAAGTTCAGCCAGTTTTTAACTCTGTATCACCCCAAAGGAGCTGATGAAACACTCCTGTAATCAGCCACACAAGAAATGAAGCACCCTGGGGACACATGCTCTAATCTCTTTGTGCTCCTGGTGCACAAGAACAGTAAATATTCTCCAGTGAGGAGAAAAACCTGAGTCCTACTACCTTCCACAAAAGAACATGCCCTATATAAAGTATATTTTTTCATTTAGAAGGAATCCAAGACAACAGAATAATGTCACCAAGGTGTGCTTTTTGAGCCACTGCTTTAAATGTGGTCTGCTGTCTGACTCAAAAAGCAGAGAGTAAACTGTGATCTACAAAGAGTAAGGAGGCATTTACTTGTAGAAATTGATTTAACTTTAATAAAAAGAAAAGTCTTTTCAGAGCCAATTAAAACTAATGCAATTATGATGTGAATACTTTTGATAACTAGACACTGGAATACAAATTTGCAGATTTTATTACTTCAGCTATTAATAGAGCCCAGGAAATACATAAATAAAATCTATACCAATGACAAATAAGTGCAGAGTTAAAAATACATGAAAGTGCCAGACTGCATAAGCAGAGATTGGTATAATAAAATAGTCAAGGAGAAGTGACTGTCTACCCTAGGTATAAAATTTATGAAAAACTGAACCTTATTGTTAGATTCATGTGGATATATTTGCCTCAGCATGTATTACCATGCTACAGAATGGACTATTAACATAAACTTGTAACAGATGCAAAATGTTTGATCACACAAGTTTCCAGTATCATTAACCCCTGTGCCTCAGTTTTCTTTCAGCTGAGGTGAGGATTGTTTGTAAAGTGTTTCAAAGGTAAATGCTGTAATTGCTTAGCCTTATCTTCCGCTTTTTAACCAAATACCAGTAAAGAAGTGAAGCACAAAGGTACCTATTCTCTTATTCAAGCAAGCATTCCTTTTCTTGAAGGCATACTTTGACCTACATTTAGCATAATATGGTTCTTTGTGGTACAACAACAGTAGTTATTTTGAAGAGCTAGATGGCAGGTATTTTTAGAGAATCACAGTCAGAAGGAAAACTGAAGCAGAACAGCATGGAAGATTCCATAAACTGCTGTAGTATGTCAGAAAAAATGTTGTGAAAGTAAGCCATGAAAAAGATCAGGTGTTGCAAGAGCTGCCTTAACTGACAGGTTTTTCCCCTGAAGTAGTGCAGGCCAACCCTGAAAAGGTGAGGCCAAGAAAATGCACCAAACAGAAGAAGTTTCCAGAGGGGAATGGAATTAATATATTACCCTAACAAATCTGTACCCATTTGTCAGCCAGAACTGTTGCACTGAGACACCTTTTAGAGCAAAGCATTGGCAATGCGTTCACATGCAAAACGAATGTATTGGACAGCCTCAAGGATATTTTAACAGGAAACATCTTTGACATGCATCTCTGGGTTCCACATCTTTCTTCGTTGCTCCCACTATTACATCCTTTAGAAGGTGACCTTTCTACAAAGGAAGGCTAAAAGCAGCTTCATCCAGAGAAAATTAAATGCAGCTCCAAATGAAGAGATGGGCCTGAATCAAAAATCCAGATCCACACAACTCTGATCTTTAAAATGTTCAGGTCCAGATGTTGTGATTCAAGCCATGTCTCCCTAAAGATCAGTCAGAGGTATGGGAAGGGGTGGGATGCAGTTGTTCCAGAGTGACAGCAGATGCTCTATCATTCCCAGGTCCAGAGCGTACTGCTTTCATATTACTCCTATCCTTTACTGGGCCAGAAGTGAGGGACTGTGGTTGGGGCAGAACAAGAGGGGTGATGTCAAATCAATGTATATAAAAAAATTGACTCTTCTATGGAGCTTTTCAACAATAGATCTCATTTTAGAAAGGTAGGTAAGTATCAGTTTCCCCATTTAACAGATAGGAAAATTGGCCCATGGTGAAATGACTCATCCAAGATCACACTACAGCTCAGTGGTAAAGCTGGGACTAGAACTGAGGTCACCTGAGTCACAGTCCAGTGCCCTAAACACTGAACCATGTTGCCTCCCAATCAGGTATGATGAGCCCCATAAAATGCCACAAGCACTAAGAGGTGAACTAGACAGGTTGTTATAGCAAGACAACCTAGTGTGTCACTGTTGTGTGCCTGGAAATCCCTGGATCAGCAGAAAGGCTCAGAGTATCCAGGCTGCTCTAAATTAGCGGTTCCAATGTCTGCTGCAGTCAGGCACAGGCCTGGTCTATGCTAAAAAGGTAGGTCAACCCAGCTACATCGCCCG
Source organism: Chelonoidis abingdonii (assembly GCF_003597395.2). Lineage (NCBI taxonomy): Eukaryota > Metazoa > Chordata > Testudines > Testudinidae > Chelonoidis > Chelonoidis abingdonii. The sequence goes on from NC_133771.1 coordinate 131,433,127, forward strand.
GAAGCGTGAAAAATCCACACCTGTGAGCAAAGCAGTTAAACTGACCTAGCCCGTGGTGTAGGAGAATTCTCCTGTCAACATTAGCTATCACCTCTCAGGAAGGTGACATACCAATGCCAATGGGAAAAGCGCTCCTGTCAGAGTAGGTAGCATCTTCACTGAAGTGCTACACTGGCACAGCTGTGCCGCTGGGGTGTTTTAAACATAGACAAGCCCACAATTACAATGGCAAAACAATAGTGTGAAGACAGAAGCGAAATGTGGAGTGGCCACTCCACTCCACCTTGATTAGAAATATTCAGTAACAGTATATATTTTTAAATCAAACTTATTTTTAAAATTTAAGATGTTGATTCTAAGAATTTATTTAGCAAACATTCAGTAATATTTCTGTTTATCTTCAGGAGTACAGAAAGATAAACACAAAATCTGCTTAAATACCCTGCATATCTAGCAAGGGTTGAAGTTTCTCCTCTCCTCTCACCCAACAGGTCCCGTGACTGTGTCCATAGAAAGTGAGGTAGAAACCTAATGATAATTACTGCACTTATATCAACAATGGAAATGACAAGTGTATCCAAAGGGATAAATAAGATTTAAGTCTGAACAGAGAAGCAAAGCTGAAATGTTTATGCAAGCCATATGTTCATTTTCACAGTCAACTCTCAGTTAACCCAAGTGCAGTGTTAAAGGCCAGAGAGTTGTGATTCTCACATTGGTGAGACGTGAAATGTCACAGCTAATGCATGAAGGACATTTGGAGATTTTTTTTTAAAAAAAAGAGTATCAGAAGAGAGCCAAGGGTGTTCTGTAGTGGCCAAGGACAAACTGAGGCATTGTGGGACTAATGCATCATAATATAAGAACTGTCCGAGATATAGAACCCTACAAGTGGAATCTAGACATTCTATTTCTAGCCCCTAGGTAACGAGCTAGTAGAGAAAGAGGTGAAGGCAATGAAAAGACTTAAAGTCAACTGACAGCAAACACTCTAAACTAAGTATTAATAACCTATGAAAGCATTTGATTGTCTCAGCCTGACTTTACAATGCTCTCCAAAATGCAGGTTAGACATTAGAAGTTTATCACCCTCTCAAAATTTTAGAGGTAAAATAGCACCAAGAAGTTAGTGGTACATTCAGTTCCAGCGGCAGAGACATTCTCCAATAATAAAACTGCTATGGAGTGGAGGGCTACTACCTAGAGATGATGAAGGGAGAAACGAAGAGAAAGGGAATATGTCCCCCAGATCAAAGTGATTGAAGTAATGACCAGGTAATGGCCAGAGTATAGAACTGTACTTAAAAGCCATCACTGGCATCCCTTGCAGGTACCAAAAGAAAAAAAACAAACTGTGGAAAAAGCTGATATCCAATAGAAAATACTCCTGAGGCTAGTACTGCACAGTTTATGGCTCATTCAGCCCCCTAAAATAAATACACCAAGCATGGCTGGTGAGCATGTTGCAGTTCGGCAAAAGGAAAAATCACCAAGCCAAATTATAAAATCATGAAAGGAGGGGCAGTTACAATTCTCATTCATTGACAGAGGTCAGCAGTTTTCAGTGTGGTATGTTTTGACATGGTCATGAAAAGTACCATGCACCTCAAGTCAGAGGGTGTTAAGCATGTTTGGTATCATTCAGTATTAAACCACTTGTTGCCAGGTAGTTACTCTCAGTTACTATCCAAGAACTCCCTGCTTATCTGATTTAAGGAACAAGGTGTTGCAGAGATAAAAACTTAAGAGTGTAAGGTTTTTGCAGTCACAATACGTAGTTAAACAAGGGGTCGTGTGTGTGTGTGTGTGTGTGAGAAAGAGAGAGAGAAATCGATACCAGAAATACAGAACGAGGCCACAAATTATGAGAGAAATTGACTTTTCTAAAAATACATGAATTACTATATTGAATCCGGTCATAAGCAACCACACAAGGGATTAGAAAACAAGGCTACTTACCTGAGGAGGTCTTTATGTTGAAAGACTCATACTGGAACCTTTAAGTTACTTTAAAGTGGTTGATTTCACTGTACGTACCTCAAAGACTCAACATTTGCCTATGGGGCTGCAGAATCCTCAAGTATTAAAAATTACATTTATTAAAACTTTCCTCGGAGATAATATTTTTTTTTGGGCTCCTATGAGAACATAGTTAATAAAGCCACAACTTGGGCAGGGGATCAGGCTACAACCATGTCAAATATGTGATAAATAGGGAGAAAGGGAAGGAAGAGTCTACACTTAGTTATTTGGCCTTTTTACTACAGTGGTTTTATTTCCCCCAAGGAGGCTGTGTCATAAACAGATAGCTAAGGGTTAATGTTTCTTTTACCTGTAAAGGGTTAACAAAGGGAACCAAAGACCTGACCAGAGGACCAATCAGGAAACAAGATTTTTCAAATCTCAAGGGAGGGAAGTTTTGGGTGTGTGTTCTTTGTCTCGTTCTGTTGCTCTCTAGTCTCTGAGGGGATCACTCTGTCTCCAGGCTTTCTAATCCGAGGACTTATCTAACTTCTGCCAGGCTTTTCCAAGTGTGAGTACATAAGGCGTAGAACAGACAATAGGCTATTATTGTTTTGGTATTTACATGTGTGGTAGTTGTCTGGAATGTTAAATTGTATTTCTTTTTGGATAAGGCTGTTTATTCATTTTTTCTTTTAAGCAAATAACTCCAGTATATGTCACCCTGATACAGAGCCCCATTTTTAGTCTTTTTCAATTTCTTTTTATATCAAGCTTTCTTTGTAAAAACCCTGTTGATATTTTTTTAGTTGGGCTCAAAAGGGGATTGAGTCTGGAGCTCACCGCAGGGAATTTGTGGAGGAAAAGACAGGGGGAAGAGAAAATCTCATTTGTGTTAGAGTTACAAAGCTTGGCATTTCAGGGACTCTGAGTTGAGAGTGACGAGAAACCTGATCTCTCTGTTTGCATTTCAAGGAAATTGGAAACAAAGGTGATCTTCCAGGGTCCATGCCAGGAGGGGGTTATTCCTTATGTTGGAAGACCCAGGGCAATCTGAATCTTGGGGATCCCCAGGGAGACTAGAGTGAGCCAGGCACTGGAATTCCTGGCTGGTGGCAGCGCTATCAGATCTAAGCTGGTAATTAAGCTTGGAGGTTTCCTGCTAGCATCTCATTTTCTGAACTCTAAGGTTCAGATCTGAGTAAGAACGCTATGACAGGCTGATAGGCATATATGTGAGTTAGAGGTGACATTGGACTTCTGTGGTCCTTCCCCTCTACTGTGCATCTTGCAAGCATCAGAGGCAATCTGGGCCCCAAGAGTCCAATTCTACTGTCACTGGGCTCCACAGAAAAATTCCCATTGGGCTTCAATGGGAGCAGGACTAGGGCCTAAGATATTAGAATGAGTAGGGATCAACAACACAAAATACAAATAGTGCATGTGACAAGTGAAAGGGGGCATCGTTACAGGGATTGTGGGAACCTTATTTCTGAATTGCTAATTTTAACCATTTAAAATATCAACCTCAGTGGTGCACGAATGTGACTCTGTGCCAAGTGAGGCCTCCAGGATCAAATACTACATATAGCTCTTGTCCTGTTTTCTAACAACAGTACTGGCCAGCACTGGCAACAGTCAACGAAGTTCTATCCTCTTGGTTTTATAAATAAGAGTCATATGTCCTTCCCCTGCAGAAGAGGGCATGGAAAAAGCAAAGATCTGATAAGAGAAAGGTCAGGTATTTCCCATCAGACAATGACATGTTCTCTACAGTGCAAGTGCATGGTGCCAGACATATTAAACACTCACATGTGCCCATCACAGTAAGGACTACAGATTTAATGATGGGAGGTAAAGGGAAGCGAGAGAGAGTATACTTGTGTAGACATCTCCCAACCCCTGCGCTACAGACTGACATCTCACACACACACACAGCACCTGGGCATTACAAGAAGCTGTGAGTGCAAGTTACCAACTTTTAAGGAGTTCATTACAAACTGATTGTGGGGGGTATCCTTGGACAAGAGGACAATTCCTCTCACTATGCACCTGAGCATAAGCCCTTCTCAGGCTGTTCCCAGGTGCCTGCAGCTCTCCTGTGCTCTTCTCATTTGAGATTTAAAGCATACCCATAGCAATAAGCCATGCACAGGTTTTGTTCTGTTCAAAAAAGCACATACATATCCCGTAGCTTTTTAAGCACCTTTGATCATAACTTACAACCAGCTGCTGCCCTCTCTGGCATGCAGCAGACAATAGGCATGTGCCCATGAGTCAGCCTCTCAGGTTTTTCCTGTCTAAAAGCCTGAAGAGGTTCATTGTTAAGGGGTTTATAAAGTTTTAGCATTCACAGGAAAATGAACTATTTGTCTAAAAAAAAAAGAAACGTCTGGATTTCCCAGAGGCATGGAATACACAAAGCACACCAACATTTTTGACTACCAGAGAAGTTTGCTAAATGCCAGGGGCAACATTCTGCAGGCCCAAGCATCAAAGTCTGTTCCCAGCTGGACAAAGATAGAAGCTTAAGAGTGACATCCTTAATAAATACATAAAGCAGGCAGGGGGGTCGTCATGCATTACGTTGAATCCCTGCGTAGTTTCAAGCACCGTGTTACTAAGTGAAGGAGTCTGGCTGACAAAGTGAAAATAACGTAAGGTGAAGTTCTCTTCCTTTTTTTCTTTACAAATGTTAAGTTTCATTTCATTGCAAGTTTCAAGAGCTAGCAGTGCAATATCAAATTGTGCCATAATCAAGAATAATCGGACATAATAATCAAACATTGCATTTTTGCACACTCAGCATATAGCCTTAGCCTTTAGTTACCATAACAACACTGCTGCTCCATCTTCAAAGAGCATATTACTACCCAGTGCCCCAGGGAAGCTATTATTACTTCTGTGTAGGAATAACTCTCCAGGATGTGGGGGCCGGGGGAGAGGGACGGCGCAGAATGGAAAATATATAATTTTTAATTTAAAAAGGAAGCTATTTTTGTAATCAATAAACAAACTTTTTTCTAAATATCTACATTGATGATGCAAAGGGAAACTAGTTTATCTGTTTATGTTTCCAAGTTCTTTAAATGCAATTTAGATGATAAATTAAGACATACAGTTGGTGCACACACTAGGTTAATGTGTCAGTTATATTCAGTTCAAATTCACATCAGTCAGAATCAAATCCCCAGCTATTTTGCTTGCCATCACTCAAGCACACTTTTGCAGATTTGGCAACTTTTATGTCTTGAGCCATAAACAATATCCCCCATTTGAACACTATTCTACAGAATTTTCATTCTAACACTAAAGAGCTCCTCTCAGTCAAAACAGTCACCTACCACTGGAGATGTGTAAGTTTCAGGAGACAGCTCAAGAGGTCCTTCATCCTCAGTCAGGGAGGCAAAAGCACTGTCCACAGAAAGCACGCTCATATCCAAACACAGCAAGGTCCAGCTTTCTATTGTATTCCTTTCAGTGCTACTGAGAACATGCCAGTGGGTCATGGTTGCATGGTTTTACAGTCCATGTTAGCCCATGGACTGTAAAACAAAGAAAGCTTGGCAACTGCCACAGATGGCACCGCCCAAGTTGGACTAAGAGAAAGAAACAGGGCGCAGTTGCAACAGGCTGGAAATGGAGATCTCCTGGTAGCAGCTATGATCCCTGGGGTATTTTCTCTTTCAATACACAGACCTAAGACATAGAGCTATGAGAAAAGTTGTTTTGTTTTCTTTGTTGACAAACATCCATTGAAGCATTAAGCAGGTGCTAGGTTCAATATAAGCAATTTTGTAAGAGATCAGGAGGAGCAGCTAAAATGCAGGAATTTGCTGTCAATTTCATAGGTGCTGCATCATTCTTTGCCAGTTTTTTTCATCTTTATTTTTAAAGAGCGAAGGGGAGGGAACCCATGAAGAACAAAGAATCAACCTCATTCGTTGTTTGGGTTGAGGAGGACAAATGAGCCACTTCATCTCCAGAATTTACACTGGAAATGCAAGGCGTTTTCATGTCAAACATAAATCAGCTATATAGAGCTACTGCCACTCTGTTTCATTTTAAAAGTCTCATTAGGAGCACTGCTGATCTCCTTGGAGGTTAAAAGCAACTTGTTTTTCTCAAACACAAGTCAAAGGTTTTTCACTCAATATGAATCCTTGCCATTTCTAAATCTCACAGTAGTTGCTATAGCATGGTTAATACAATGGAAAGAGTGTGTGTAAAGTCTGAGGCCTTTTTCCACAGCCACATTAGGACAGCAGTAGCCACGAGCTAAGAAGCAGAAAGTCACATTCCCTTTATATTATATCAAAACAATGTAATATCAGGCTGTTAAGGCAGCACTCCAGTCCTAATAGTAGCCAGCATCACCAGATAAAGAAACAGGTCTTAAGATGTTTAAAGAAAACTTTGATTGACAGCATTCGCTCTGGCAAGGAATCACTGAACAGTTGAGAAATCTCTACTTCTTTATTGTTTTGCCTTTGTAGTCCCCACTTCTCTATTGTTTAACTGTATGGTCTCTGTTTGATTCTTTAATTGTTTCTGTCTGCTGCATAACTAATTTTGCAATGTACAAATCGAATAAGGTGGTGGGGTCTGATTGGGTAAAGATTTGTTTAGTAATGGGCTAGGATTGGGGGAAAATATTGTTTTATAATATTTTAGTTTAAAAGGACTGATTACAGCAGGGATCAGCAACCTTTGTTTACCTGCTGTGTCCACAGGTTGGGCCGATCGCAGCTCCCACTGGCCGCAGTTCACCACTCCAGACCAATGGGGGCTGTGGGAAGCAGTGCGGGCCAAGGGATGTGCTGGCTGCCACTTCCCGCTGTCCCCATTGGCCTCGAGCAGTGAGCAGTGGCCAGTGGGAGCTGTGATCGGCCAAACCTGTGGACGTGGCAGGTAAACAAACTGGTCAGGCTCGCCAGGGTGCTCACTCTGGCTGGGTCGCATGCCAAAGATTGCCGCTCCCTGGGTTACGGTAGAGCTAAGCAGGACTCAAGTTTAACTATATAAACTGGGGTCCAAAAGGAGGTTCTTTGGAACCTAACTCCAGGTCACAGCCAGGATAAGAGTTGCCAGACCTCAACACCCTGTCAACCATATTGTGCACAAGCTGGAGGAGTCCCAGATGACCTGATCCTGGCTGGCCAGCAGGAAAAGTTAAGCTGCCTTATTGGCAGTAGTGAGCACTGTATGCTTAGTGTGTGTATTCTGTTTTGATAACTGTTAATAAATAGAGGTTAAGGATATGATTGTGTGTCATAAACAGATAGTAGGGGTTAATAGAACAGAAGTACTTCATGTCTCTTTTGACTGTAAAGGGTTAACAAGATCAGTGAGCCTGGCCATCACCTGACCAGAGGACCAATCAGGGGACAGGATACTTTCAAATCTTGAGGGAGGGAAGTTTTTTTTGTGTGCCCTTAGTTTTCGGTGGTTGTTCTCTCTGGGTTCTGAGAGTGACCAGACACGCAACCAGGTTTCTCTCCAATCTCTCCGATACAGGCTCTTATAAGTCAGAATAGTAGTACTAAGGTAGACAAGGCGAGTTAGGCTTTTGTTTTGTTTTCTTTATTTGCAAATGTGCATTTGGCCGGAAGAAGTTCAATTGTATATTGGCGTGGAAGGAGTTCAAAACATGTATTTTGCTGAAAGGATTTTAATTTTACTTGTATACTCTAGGCTGGGAGGGTATTCCCAGTGTCTATAGCTGAAAAACCCTGTACCTAATCCATCTGATATTACAAAGATATTTTTTACTGTTTTTCCTTCTTTAATTAAAAAGCTTTCTGTTTAAGAACCTGATTGTTTTTTTTTATTCTGGTGAGACCCAGGGGACTGGGTCTGGATCCACCAGGAAATTGGTGGGGAAAGGAGGGAAGGGGGAGAGAAAGGTTAATTTCTCTCTGGGTTAGGATTTTACTCTTCTCTCTCAGGGAGAGTCTGGGAGGGGAAGAGAAGGAGGGAGGAAGGTGAATTTCCTCTCTATTTGTGATTCAAAAGTCTTGAATACAGTAATCTTCCAGGTGATTCCAGGAGGGAAGCCTGGGAGAGGGCAACAGCACACGGAAAGGGTTTACTTTCCTTGGTTAAGATCCAGAAGGTCGGGTCTTGGGTTCCCCAGCAAGGTTTTGGGGGGACCAGAGAGTTGGACCAGGCATTGGAATTCCTGGTTTGGTGGGCAGCGCTACAGGTTTCTAAGCTGGTGTAATTAAGCTTAAAGGAAATCATGCTGGTACTCCCATCTTTTGGAACGTAAAGTTCAGAATGGGAGATTAATACTATGACATTGTGTGCAGGGTCTGTGGGATGATGGATGGATAGATAGATAGAAGTTCAAAAAGCCAGTGAGGTTTTATTTCTCCTTGCCTGCTAGCTATCTGCTATCCTCCCATCCAGATCTCCCTGAGGGAGAAGTAATCCTTAACCCAGAGAGGAAAATTAACTCTCTCTCCCCCTTCCCTCCTTTCTCCCCACCAATTTCCTGGTGGATCCAGACCCAGTCCCCTGGGGTCTCACCAGAATAAAAAAAAACAATCAGGTTCTTAAACAAGAAAAGCTTTTTAATTAAAGAAGGAAAAACAGTAAAAAATATCTTTGTAAATATCAGATGGATTAGGTACAGGGTTTTTCAGCTATAGACACTGGGAATACCCTCCCAGCCTAAGTATACAAGTAAAATTAAAATCCTTTCAGCAAAATACATGTTTGAACTCCTTCCAGCCAAATATACAATTGAACTTCTTCCAGCCAAATGCACATTTGCAAATAAAGAAAACAAACATAAGCCTAACTCGCCTTGTCTACCTAGTACTTACTATTCTGAACTTATAAGAGCCTGTATCGGAGAGATTGGAGAGAAACCTGGTTGCGTGTCTGGTCACTCTCAGAACCCAGAGAGAACAACCACCGAAAACTAAGGGCACACAAAAAAAACTTCCCTCCCTCAAGATTTGAAAGTATCCTGTCCCCTGATTGGTCCTCTGGTCAGGTGATGGCCAGGCTCACTGATCTTGTTAACCCTTTACAGTCAAAAGAGACATGAAGTACTTCTGTTCTATTAACCTCTACTATCTGTTTATGACACTGTGTAAGTCTCCTTCACTGGTAAAAGGACCTGCAAACCCACAGAAAATTATGCCCTGTGCCCTAGGAATTGGGAAAGGATGGGGGTGCCTAAATCGAGCACACAGAAGGGTAAAAGTGGGGCACCCTAGAGTATGTGTGTAACAAGTGTAGTGCATCAGCAATTGCTCATGGGATTAATCCATGATTAGTTTGCAGGACTGGGCTTAATATTTGTTAATATTAATGCACACAGGGTTGAACCTTATCCTGCAACCTTTACTAGCACACATAATTCCACTGACTTAAATGGAAGCATGCATGCAAGTGAGGGATGCTCTTGTCAGTAAGGGCAACAGGCTGGGGCCCAACATAGTTCATATGCACTATGGGAAAAGGTTAAAAATGTCAAAGACATGGTTCCCACAGCAACCAATTCTTAGCACCTTTAGGCATTACAGGTGATGCAGATAGCACCACCTACTGTTAAGGCTGCTTCACATATCCCATCATAAGACTTAGTTTTAAAGTGCTTGAGACTCTGCCAAACTGCTCCCATTTGGCCAGAAATTTTCCATGGCAAGGGTTTGCCTTGGATTGAGTTTTTTTGGAAAGTTTCAGCTAAAATTAGGTCAGAAATTTCTGAGAACAAGGTTAGGGAAAAATAATGTTTTGCTCATGTTAAAAAAATTCCTACAAACTTGACTAAAAAAACATGACTCTTTCTCATCCTGTGCACTGAACGAGGCAGGGGTACTGTGGAAAAAATAGTATGCGATCACATAATTAAAGACTGTCATAAAGCATGCGCACAAGGGGGCCGACCTAATGTTGCATTTCTGAACATTTGAGTACTTGACTTTGCGAACTCGATGTTCTTTTAATGTAATATGGAATCTATTGTCCAGTATTATATATGTAGTTGCATGTATGTCTTAAGATAAATAAGCAATATAGCTGAGTTATGATTGTTGCTGAAATCAGAACTTAATTTCCTTACTTTTAAAATCTTTATCTTAGCCCTAGCAAAGATTATTTGATTTCTCTTTATTATCTTTCTTTATTTTATTTTGGTGAGTGGAGTACAGGAACATTTAATTTTAATGTTTTAAAAAAGTAGAGGACCAGTTGATAAATGCAATACATAAAGATACAGGATAAAAATGTGAAAGTGTCCCTGACTTAGGAGCCTAAATGCTATTAATGTTCAATATAATGTAGGCTCCTAAGTCTTAGGAGCATTTGAAAATTTTACCTGTGATCTAATTAAATGGGCAACTAATGAAATAAGTGGTTGTATCTGGTGCTGCACACAATGTAACAGTAATCATTTAAACCATTACCTCAAAGAGTCCATGGCAAGCTAGACATTTTAGACCAAAGGAGTGAAATCCTGATTCTATTGAAATCAGTGGGAGGCAGGATTTCTCTCTCACACGCATACACACAGAGTAGATGAACACATGAGCAGAACCACATTCACTGGCGTAATTTCAGAAGACAAGTCTTTGGCAAGAGCAGAAGGGAACCCCTTGAAGTTGGTAGGTATCAACTTTGCCTCACTTTTAATTTGTTAATCCCTGTTTGCAATTCTATGTAATTAATTGTGCTTTCCCCTGTCCCCAGGAAACACTTTCGAATGTTGATTTATTAGGATTTTATATGTATACAGTGTCTTGCACAGAGCTGGCCCTAGAGACATGCCTGACTCTCACCCACCCTTGACCTTTTGGAATCTTGGAACACCAGGGATAATCTAAATTTCATTTTAAATATGTTTTTCAGCTACTTTCCTTGAAAATGTAAACAATCTCCTCTGCCTGAGAGTTTACCATTATTCCCTCAAGTGAGGAGGATCCCGGATCAGTTCTTGGCCGCAGAGGCAGTGTTGCCCAGGCTAGAGCAGATGGGGACAAGTTTACTACACAAACTTTTCCTTAACTGGCTCCTTGCCACATGAGCTGGCAATGTATTAATCTCCCTGAGGGCGTAGTCAAGTTCCTAACCTTTTCATCTTATTTTCCACAACTGTGAGATGAGGATAGGAATATTTTACTGGCTGCTAAGGCAGGGCAGTTAACATCAGTAGACACTGCATATCAAACATGCCTCAGCGGCAGCTGCCATCTTGGCCAACAGGAATTGAACCAGAGATCTCCAGAGCTAGCAGCATGAGTGTCTACAGCAGCAACTAAAAAGCCAGGCTCTGTAGGTGAGAACACTAACAGACTCACATCCTCTGTGGATCAGGCACAGAGGGGGGATGTGTAACACACACACACACACACACACACTGACCAGTGGGCTGCACTAACTTTTACCAGAATGCACACAAATCCTGCAGTGCCCCAATGTCTAGAAGTCTCAGTCTCCCAGCTTATTTGGACAATTGTCTCTGGCAAAAAAAATGTAAAAAAGTTGGTAACTATGCACTAAGCACGGTCCGAGCAGCTTGGGTGTCTGCAAATCCTGCAGCAGGTAGGGGATCTGACTATTCACCCCACTTTAAAAACCCAAGACATATTCATCCAATAAAATGAGTCAGTTCAATATCAGTAATATTCCCCATAATTGTCAGCCCAACACTGTGGTGTCATCAACATAAGAACGGCCGTACTGGGTCAGACCAAAGGTCCATCCAGCCCAGTATCTGTCTACTGACAATGGCCAATGCCAAGTGCCCCAGAGGAGTGAATCTAACAGGCAATGATCAAGTGATCTCTCTCCTGCCATCCATTTCCACCCTCTGACAAACAGAGGCTAGGGACACCATTCCTTACCCATCCCGGCTAATAGCCATTAATGGACTTAACCTCCATGAATTTATCTAGCTCTACGTAAGAACATAAGAATATGAACATAAGAACATAGTAGCAGACTGTAATTTGTTGCATTGGAGATGCAGGTGAAAAAAATGACACCATGCAAAAATCCACATACCAACCTCTGACATTCCATCCTAATGGATTCCAAACCCCTACACAAACTGTATTTACATCACTGAAATGCAGCCAGCTCTGGGGTGGAGAGGGAAAACCAGCTAGCACACAACATGCTGTGAGATGAGCAGCTCAGAATTCACAAGCAACCTTGCAATAGAAAACAAGCATGCATATGCCACAAAGAAAAAACATTATGCTAAGAAACAGGTAAAATTCTGTTTTTACACAATTTCTGAAGAACAGTGAGATTCATTGTAAAGATTAAAGAAATACCTTGCCCATGTATATGACTCGCATATACATGAATGTACCCAAAGACATCTAGCGGATCTTTACACCTTCCAATTCCTTCGGCTTTATGTTGCTTTTCATTCTTCTCTCCCTGGGATCAATGACTCAGCCATATGTTCTTTAAGCACAGAAACTTTCATTGGTGATGGTGATCAGGATGAGACAGACATTTGTTACAAGCTATCACAGAGCTATATTCTGCCACTATTGTAATCATCACTCTTTTTTTTTTTTAAATAACAGTGAAGTCAGGTTCCTCCCTGCTAACACTGCTGAGATTATATGCATTTTACAAATCATACAAGAAATATTGGCAGCACCACATTCATGTGAAGGGGTGATGGCCACTAAAGTCTTCATTTACATTTTTGCTGAAGTGCTTGTCCTTATTAACAGAGGATGCATGATGATGACAGACTGGTGGGCGTGGGGGTGAGGGGAACACCACACTTGACTGTCAGAGACTACTCTGAGCGTGGAGCTGGTAATTAGAAAAAAGCCCATCACTTTACCTGTAAACGGAACACTTTGGTACAGGGCCATTGAGACAAAGATGGAACCTTACAATGCCATTTTCGGTCTACATTCAGAGCAGAACCACATTTTAACAAGTGGCTCCGTAGCACGAGGCACAGGTCACTTGCAGATTTAAACTAGAGTAAATGGTGGATTCTCAGCAACTTGAAGTCTTTAAACAGAGATTTTGGCCTACAACAGGAGTGGGCAGGGGAGGTTCTCCAGCCTGCAAGGTGCTGGAGGTCAGACTAGATGATCATGATGGTCCCTTCTGGCCATGAAGTCTGAGAGTCTACAAACTGTCCTTATTCATATTAGTTCCACTGAGACCACTGGGACTGGCTGTGTGAGTAAATTTTGCAGACTTTCTTTTGTATTCTAAATTACTAGCATTTATACCTCTAGCTACTGAACTGCCTCCACAAGTCTGAACACTACCCTGTGTGTCAGTAGCTAGCTGTACACTAGTTGCAATTTACTGCAGATGCAAAATTGCATCACAAAAGTTGGAGGCCAGGTTGAGGTCCCTTTAGAAATCTGCTCTGTAATACGGGCACTGTGTGACAAATCTGTCTGAATATGCTCTAAACTCTGCTGTGGTTACTATGGAAGCAGCGGCATGTACCCCTTCTGGCTCCTATGCAGAGACATGGCCAGGTGGCTCTGCTACGCGCTGCCCTGTCTGCAGGCGCCACTCTTGCAGCTCCCATTGGCCATGATTCAGAGTGTGCAGAGCAGAGCCCACTGGTTGCCCCATACATAGGAGCCGGGGGGGGACATGCTGCTGCTTCCAGGAGCTGCGCAGAGTGCCCCCCAATCCTGCTTCCCGTGCTGGAGTGCTGGAGCAGGGCAAGCTCCAGACCTCGCTCCCCAGTGGAAGCTCAAGAGCTGGATTAAAATGGCTGGCAGGCCGGATGTGGCCCGTGGGCCATAGTTTGCCCACCTCTGACTTAAAGGTATCATTAGCTGTCATAGTATTGGAGGTTATATCCCTTTCAGAGACTAGCCATTAGAAGGTGACCTGGTCATTAGAGCTGGTTGAAAAACATCTACAATTTTTCATGAAAAGTTTCCATTGAAATTTCAAACAGCTCTAGTAACCACAGAGCAAGTTTGTGGCATAGCCAGTAATGGGACCCCAATTTGCTGACACTTAATGTTGTGATTTGTCCATCAGACCATAAAATGCAGATGTGTCTCATTTCAAACCAAATTTTGATCTAAATATGCAGGTATAATGACTTCAACTGGAGATGTGTATGTGCACCAGAGGGCAAAATTTGATCTTTTGTTTTGCAGACATTTTCCTAGCACTTACAAAAAAGGTCTATATACTGATTCATCCTCCTCCAAATTTTAGGGGTGCTGCAGAGACATTTACAAATTGTTTTTAGGCTTATTACTATAATTTGAAGGTATTTTATTGAAAAAAGTTAATTCTTTACCCCCTCTGTTCAAGAAACTCTGATAAACAATATGAACCATAAATAAGGATGTGACTCTGTCACGGAGGTCGCGGAAGTCATGGATTCTGTGACTTTCTGCAACCTCTGACTTTTGCAGCTGCAATGGCCAGTGCGGCTGATGCCATGGTCGCCCGGGTAGTGCCCGAGCAGTGGTCCCAGGGGCTGCCCCAGGGCCAGCTGCACCTGCTGCTGATCAGGTGGCAGGCCCAGGGGATGCACACAAGCAGTGGTCCCAGAGGTGGGGCCCTGGGGAGTGCCCAAGCAGCAGTTCCCGAGGCCTCAGAGCAGGGGTGGCTGGGGGAAGTCAGGCCCTGTGGCCAGTGCCAGGGCTAGCTATTGACTTCGGGGCCCCCCAGAGCCACAGTACCCAGGGCCCCAGGAGCTGCTAAGTTTTAGTCAGGGGTATTTATGTAGTAAAAGTCATGGACAGGGCACAGGCCATAAATTTTAGTTTATTGCCCGTGACCTATCCATGACTTTTACTATGTAAATACTCCTGTCTAAAACTTAGGCCAGGTCTACACTGCGACTTTAAATCGGTTTAATGGCCAATATACCGATTTAACGCTGTATCCGTTCACATGACGTCGTCATTAATATCGATTTTACCGCCTCCTTAAATCGATTTCGGAACTCCTCCCAAACGAGAGGAGTAGCGCTAAATTCGATAGTGATAACTCGGATTAGGGTTCGTGTGGACGGAAATCGACGTTATTGGCCTCCGGGCGGCATCCCAGAGTGCAGCACTGACCGCTCTGGACAGCAATCTGAACTCGGATGCAGCGGGCAGGTAAACAGGAAAAGCCCCGCGAACTTTTGAATTACATTTCCTGCTTGCCCAGCGTGGAGCTCTGATCAGCACGGCTGGCGATGCAGTCTGAAATCGAAAAAGAGCTCCAGCATAGACCGTACGGGAGATACTAGGTCTGATCGCTGTATGGGGAGACAAATCTGTTGTATCCAGCTCCGTTACAGAACACGAAATGCCAAAGCGTTTGAATAAAAAACTCCAGGATACACAGCGCTGTGTGACAAGCGTAACGGGAAGCCAGAGACTCAAATGGACGCTCATGAAGGGAGGGAGGGGGTACTGAGGACTCCAGCTATCCCACAGTCCACAGCAGTCTCTGAAAATTATTTCCATTCTTGGCTGAGCTCCCAATGTCTGTAGGTTCAAACACAGTGTCTGGCGTGGTTCAGGGAACAGCTCCTCAGTTTATTCCCCCCCCCCCACCAAGTGAAAAAAAAGGGAAAGATTGCTGTGCTATGGCGTTTGCTCAATGCACTCTACGAAAAAGGCGCCAAAGGGTTGTCTGCTGCCTTCACAAAGGGAGGGGTGAGGCTGTACCCAGCACCACTCGGGGCAATGTTTTCTGCCCCATCAGGCACTGTGCTCTCAACACGGAAGTGGGAACTATGGGATAGCTGAGGAACAGCTACCCACAGTGCACCGCTCCTTAAATCGATGGTAGCCTTGGACCAGGGACGCAAGCAATCGATTTTGTGATTGCACTGTGGATGCGCAAACCCGATTTTATAACATCGGTTTTGTAATATCGGTTTAAACTACTTCGAATTAATCGTGCAGTGTAGACGTAGCCTTAGCCTTAACCATAAACAGAGGCAGGTGACAATTCTACCTCATGTATTGATTGTGTGGTACCATGCAGATGTACCTTTTAATGGGAAAGCAGGTTGCTACGGGACACCAAATGTTATCAATGCCCTACTGTTTTTTCGAGGGTAAATTCTGCTCAGTTCCTTCTGGGTTGCACCCACCTTCACTTTATAGTTGAAAACAGAAGCTCAGCAGTGACATACCCCGACATAAAGATACGTTTCCTGAAAGCACACTAGATGAGGAAAGGTGAATTATACATTCGTGAAATTCTCCTCATGTATTTTTAATCTTAATAATTCTCTTGGGGCTTGGAGCACTATACATGCACACAAATCAACTATTTTCTAATCATCTGATCAGATGCACACACCACCTTAATGACTATAAAAAGTACATATTCTTGGGGACAAGGGCAATATACTGTTCACTTTGCCTGGAGAATCTCCAAAGGACAGTTACACAGAGGTGAATATACTACTATTAAAAATTGCAGAATTCCTTCACAACAAGAGTATACACATCTTCAGCAATGAAAGGATTAAATCAGATTGTCTATTAATGTGCCATATTCACAATGTTTTTAAAATGTGTTTTGTTTCTTTTTGCTGCAAAAAGAATATAATCAAAATGGCTGTTTTGATTTAGCAAAAGCATATGTTATGGAAATCAACGTGAAATTCTGTGAATGTGAAACAATACACTATGGAAAATCTGAAATTACAATACACTGAAATTGAGAGTCATGCTGAATTAACAGACTGTTCGTCTCATATATCACTAATAAACTGAAAGTATATGAAGAGGCAGGGAAAAGTCAGTGATTGTACATTTATAAACCATGGGATAAATGTTAAAACTTGGAAAAAAGAGGCCCTTCAGATAGCACCCAGTCTAACGAGGCATTTAAGAAGGCCAGTACCACAGTACTTAAATATTAAATACCAGTACTTGAAGTGGGGTGGGTCGCAAGGAGTCACAGACCGGGGCTGGGGAGGAGAAATAAAAAATTGAGCTGGGTTGCTGAGACAGTTTAAACACGGCCTTACCAAAGTTGCTACTCCCAGATTATGATAGATTCCTGTCCCATGCACACAATTTTTTCAGACTACTTTATTAAATGCTTGTATTTGGCAGTGCTTAGACATACAACTATGACTGCAGCAAATTCACCAGAGAATTTTAGACAGAGTTTGAGTTGAACCCTGAAAGTAATATGTCAAATTTCTCTCAGTTACATGTGGTGGAAGTGCACTAATTGCATGGGTATATTTGAGTTTATGGTATAACTCTAAAATATGGGCATTTCTGCTTTTGGTCACAGAGTTAACAACTGCTTCTTCATTTTAATATTCTTTTTAAACTGAGCAGTATGCAGTGGGGTGCATTCTTTTCTGCTTACTAGGATGAGATGCCCCATACTTTTTGGAACTACCAGAGAACATAGGTTGGAATGCACACTACTTCCGAGACAGTGCAACAAAAGTAGGGAAAAAAAACACAAGATAACTTGAGGATGAGACAGCCTATAAACAGTGAGTATACTTGACTTAACCTATGCAGCATACTGTACTTTAGGTATAATTGGGACACAACATAAAGCATTAACACCACAAATGAAAAAGAACTACCTTGGTGAAGCAGAAGGGCAACACATCTCAGGCTGAGGCAGTTGTGCCCTCCTAAGAGTGAGCACATCAGAACAATGCAATTGGCATACTTTATCATCAGTCCAGTTCGAAACAAAATAAAGAGAAGCACCTTACCTTTTTAAGAAACCATTTTTGTAGTTTCTTGTGAGACAGCTTTATCATTTTTGCCAGCATTCAAAAACATGATGTGGGTCAGATTCTGCAAGTACTTGAACCATTCTGCAGGGGTTCGACACCTTTCATCTTCCCTGTTATCTTGTTGCAACCAGCTTAGCTCAGCGCATCAGACAGCAGCCACAACACAGCAACAGATTAAAAAGCGAGGGCTAGAGTGGATCTAATCTTTGACTCAAATCAGGTGCATAGACACAGCATTTCTGGCTTCAGCTGAAGCCCAGCTCTATTTGTCAGCACAGAGGAGGGAAAAAGGAAACAAGCCTCCAGGCTGCACCTATCTTTTTAAAATAATTGCAATGCTACAATAGATTCTTATCCGCAGAAGAAATGTAAGGGAAAGCAAAAAGGTACTGGAGTTCAACATCTGGCTGATCTTTCAAAGCCCGTGCCACAGAAGAAACTAGCTCAGTATCTGAGACTGTGAAAGATATCCAGCTATGCCTGCTGCATGCCGTTCGCCACAGTACACCTGTTAATTGTGTGCATTTTGTGTGACTCAGCCAAGCACAATAAAAGAGCTTGTCATTTACATTTTTTTCTGAAATGAATTGGAGACTTTTTTCTTGCAATGGGTAAAAGAGAAGACTACACAAAGATCACACACACACACACAGATTTATATAATTTGCAAATACTGGGCTTGATTCATTGTTGTGAAGAGTTGCAAGTTTTATGCACCACTGTCCTCTTCTGGCTTCAGAATTTTTCCAGGAGTGTGCAATTTAAGTTGTGTGCAGGGGTTGAGGGGGGTTCTGCTGGTGGAAGCTGCCCAGGGTAGCTGAGGTGCTGACTCAGTACAGTGCTTAACTACGTGCCGAGCTTTATGCACAGAAGAAGTTTCATTGAAGGCAATAGGAGAGCCTGGATGTTTAAAGTTAGGCATCTGTACAAGCAGGTAGCTGAACTGGGGCCTAAACTGCTACATTTCCAGCTACCCTGGCCAAACCATATCCTTGACCAGTGCTGCTCAATTCACGAGCTCTTCATTGGAGGAGAGGTTGTAGGTGCCTTGTGATGCAAAGTACACTTTCTACCACCAGCGCCTTCCACTCTGAGTTACACCATTAGAAGCTGGCATAACCCACTGATTAGAAGAGCTGGGAGCAGTGGGGGGCACGAATGATTGTTCAAAGCTGCATTCTGATTGGCCTGTTGAGCCTTTTTGATATCAGAGCTGTCTGGTAACACCCAACAGCGCAGAATTGCCATAAACAAAAATATGTCCTTATGCCCATTATGTACAATGGGTGAGGGCAAAAATGTAACAGGAGAGAAATGCTTTTAAATAAATACTACCACCCTAAAGCATCCGTCTCTGATTTTAAGTGGCAGGAATTTCTCTCCAAACAAGTTACAGCTGCAAAACCAGTTAAACCTGTAGCCAATCTCTCTTCTCCCCTTCCTTGTATTCCCCTTTACCCCCTGCAACAGCTGCTTTTACTTCTCCCCTCTCACTGCCCCACTTTCTCTAGGGTTGCCAGTTTTGGTTGGACATATTCCTGGAGGTTTCATCACACAACATAATCTCTAATTAAAGATTAATCTTTAATCCCTGGAGAGTCCAGGGCAATTCTGGAGGGTTGGTAACTCTATGAACTGACATGCATACACAATCCACTGCAAGGTTCTAATCATACAAGCACTTATGAACATGCTTAACTTTCAGCCCACATGGAAACCAGTAAGACTAGTCACATACTTAAGTAAAGTATCAGAGGGGTAGCCGTGTTAGTCTGGATCTGTAAAAGCAGCAGAGAATCCTGTGGCACATTATAGACTAACAGACATTTTGGAGCATGAGCTTTCGTGGGTGAATACCCACTTCATCAGGCATGCATCTGACGAAGTGGGTATTCACCCACGAAAGCTCATGCTCCAAAACGTCTGTTAGTCTATAAGGTGCCACAGGATTCTCTGCTGCTTATACTTAAGTAAGCATTTGCATACATGTTTAGATGACTGGAGCCTAAAAAATTTTATTCTGGGGGAGGGAGGGAAAAGATTCATGAAAACATTGACAGTAAACACAAAGTGCATTTACAGACCTTTTAAACATTTCATTTGCCCCTCAGAAAACCCAGAAATGGATAGGGAGCTCAAACAGCGCTGCAGTATGCAGTGAAAAAGAGGTAAAATTGAGACACAAATATCAAGGAATCTAATCAATCACAGATACATAGATAAGATATCAATGGGGAGGGAAGAGCACAGATTACAGGAGGAACAGTTTGGAAGAGGCACCAAGAAGTCAGTCTGTGTGCACATAGCTAGAATGCTAACTGCAATTGCAACATCTGTGTAATTAGGTCTTTTAATAAAGAGCCACTTTAGTCTTAGAAACATGGTGTTCTCTTACATTATTTTCCAGCATGTTACATGATATATACTGTATTGATGGGGATGGTTGCCTTTAAAAATGTAATTAGATAAGGTTATTATATTAGTTTGCCAGAATATGCATTGCAGAATAGGTTTCCAGGGAGAATTCAAGATACTGGAGTTAAACTAAAAAGCCTAAATGTGATAGGACCTAGTTACCTGAGAGGTCACTTCTCTCTTGCCCTTGCTATACTTCAACAAGGGAGATTAGCAGGGGAACTTAAGATGGAACCCCTTTGACACAAACAAATAGGAAGGAGCTACACACAGAGCATTGTCTGTGGAATACACTCCACTGGATCTGCCAGAACCTGAATTTGTTAGCCACATTGCAAAGCCTATTTTTCCTGGCAAGGATTTTGAGGAGAGAGCGGGCTGAGATTTGGAAGGTTTGGAATTCAAATTTTAACCTCATTATATGTGCTGATAATGTCAAATTAGGATGGCAGTCATTTATATTATACTATCGCTCATCTGTATTTTAATTTATGCAATGGCATCCAGAGGTAGGATGAGCATCGAGATAGACTTCTATAAATATAAATCATTTAATTATATTGAAATATTTTGAGGAAACTCCCTAAAAACATTAACAAAGGACTAAGTTGTGCCTTTGAGGAAAAACCCCAGATGTGGATCTCTGGGATCCCCCACTTTTTCAAAGAAGGGTCTGTTTTAAACTGAACAATTTGGGTTTAAGATGGAAATAGAAGTTAAGTGCCCCATTGTACCTTGCTAATGCATCCCGAGTCTTTGAAAACATCTGAAAAACCACTGCATTAGGGGAAAGATTGAAGGTAGAGTCTGAGCTATAATTCTCAATTCCTGCTTCTCCACCCCTCTCCTCACTCTCTTTATAGTTTAAGACATACTTTTAACATTATTTTTAGGTATTTTAGGTGTGTCTGAACATATTCTAAACTCTGCTGTGGTTACTATGGTAGATAATTTGTTGTTGTTAAATGTCACAGTAAATAAACATGACACATACAATCTCATCTTACTCACCATCCTTTCAGCCAATTGTGTCATTTAAAGAACAAATGCATGTTATATCCAAGCATCACCACATGCCCTTTTGTCAGAGTCTGCATGTTGTTTTGTGCTATATGTGGCACTGAAAGGTACCTTTTTGTGGGGAGGAAAAAAGGGGTTTCATGCACTGATGAACACTTATTTTACTCCTTTATGTTACCAATCTTACCAATGTAGGAAATTCAGCATCTTAATTAAATGAAATAGTGGAAAGATTTCATCAAAAAAGAGCCTTGTTCTTTGTCGGCCCAACCCTGCCAGATGCTTAACCTCCAGGGAAACTGAAGGGACTTGGTAACCAACAGAAACCATTCCACAGTAGGCAAAATTATACCTCCCTTGACTAAAGAATGGATGTAATATTCTCTGGCAAACTAATACAGTATTTGGTTTCCTCTCACTTTGCAGTGCGTATTCCATTGTGTTTGTACAGCACCTTTGGGTGCTACCATCAAATAAAAAAACCCTAGTATATTTAGTATCAGGAGGTAGCCCTCCTTCACCCATGCATCTGAAGAAGTGAGGTTTTTTTACCCATGAAAGCTTATGCCCAAATAAATTTGTTAGTCTTTAAGGTGCCTCCGGACTCCTTGTTGTTTTTGTAGTATATTTAGGTAAATATCATGCTGTACTATACCATGTTGAGCTCTACCAATGAGAAGTGCTGCATGAGAGCTAGGTATTATTATTTTATTATATTATTCCACACTGTATCCTTTCTCTTCTCTTTTAGTGATTGTAAAATCAAATCATTCTTAAAAAGAAAAAACACACCTGCTTTACTCGAGGGAGAGCAGGGGCTGGGGAGGGAACTTGAGGGAAATGCACATTTATGTATCCCACAAAACAGAGAGGAGAAATAGATACTTAGATATTTGGTTACCATTTATTCAGACAAAATACATTCACCTGAAAAAAACCCAGCATACCTGTCCAGTTTTTTTGACTATTAACATTTGATCAACATGGCTAGTCTATTAATATGGGCAATCAAATATCTCAATCCATTTAAGAAAAAAATCACTAGAAACAATATGTCATAGGTATGATAATGATGCTTACTCTGTAATACAGTAACATCCTATTAAATGGGTATATTACTGTACAATGTCTCTTTCCACAAAAGCTCACTGTTGTAATGATTCTTGTTATGTTTCTGATAATTACATGGCAAGAATCTATAAGCCTGTTAATACTTCCTCAATAAACAAATGGTAGATACTTTGAACTTGGTACTGTATTTTGTCCCTATCAGTACTAAATCTCCATGGGCCAAATCTAGCCAAAAATCAGTCCCTGCACTGATAGTCATTCAATCTACCCTATATTTCTGAGGCTTATTAGTATTATTTGTAATGAGGCAGTGACTTGGAGCCCTAGGCATAGACCAGGACCCTGCTGTGTTAGGCACTGTGCAAACACACAATAAAAAGAGTGTCTGTTACCTTACAACCTACAGGTGTGGGATGCAAAAAATCAAGAGTGGCATGACTTCTCCCTTCCTGAGGTGACTGAGTCGGAGACTTTGATTTCTGCACTTACCGTGACACTTGGGCTGAGCAGTCTGATAGGAATGATAAACTGGGGACTCCGATAATGCTGGGACAGTCCCCTGGTACAAGTCAGTCAGTTTCTGACTGCCTATCTGCGACTCCAATATATTTTGTTTGATTGGGCACACCAATATCTGCCTTTGCTTAGAGAAGCTATACACAGATGTTAGACCTCAGAAGCATGGAAACTTCAAAGTCTATTATAGTGAGAGGTGCCAGACACTGTGGGCACATAGGATAGTCAACTGATGAAGTGGGTTTTAGCCCATGAAAGCTTATGCCTAAATAAATTTGTTCATCTCTAAGGTGCCACAAGTACTCCTGTTCTTTTTTCATAGACTATGGTATCAGTAAGTGTTGTTTCTACCTTTGTGTTCCTGGCTGGCTGGGTTTCTTGTGGAATCTGGAGTCACTAGGGGATAATTAATGCAGATTCCCAGTGCCAGTTATACAGACAGCCAGCCCTTTGAAGCTTTGCTCCCTGCGGGAATAGCATTGACTGGTTTTACCTGATTCAGAAGCCCCGGGAGACAAAGGCCCCAAAAACTGCATAAGAGTCAGCCTGATCTGACTCAAGGGAGACTCACAGGATTATAAAAAATACCTGAACACTTATGTATGGACCTACCAGTAAACTGTTAACTGTTTTATTACAAGTTTTTCCTGTAATGCTTTTGTCCTAAAAAATGTACCATGCTTGGTGAAAGCTGGCATATCACTGTTAACTCTGTCACAGAACTGCAGGTGCTGAATAAAAGTCAGAGCTGCTGGGATAAACACAGCGAGCTGCAAGAGGACTGTGCCTTGGTCTGAACAGAGAAGGACATAGGTTCCCATCCTGAGAAAAGTGATAGCTGGAGGCCTAAGACCTAAAGGGGTGCTTTTGTGAAGGACATGAAAGGGACAGAGGTGCAGTTAACCCTGGAACTATGACAAGGGGATCCATTGATATGACTTTTTAAAATCAACCTGGACAGCCCAAGGGGTTAATTTCATCTTTACAGAGGAGACTTGGACACTCAATGCCTGATAACCATAACATTGTATATTTAATTCTCAGTGTGTGAAAACCTAATCCCTTCTTTTCAAAGGGCGGTCCTGCTGGGTTCGTTGGAGTCACACGCCACACATTAGTTACACAGTGCAATTCATTTAGGGCCTGATCTTGTGCTCCAGGTACAAGTAAAACTTAAAGTGGATGACAGTTTTCCACAAGTAAGGACCACTGGATCAAGCCCAGAAAGTGCAACTCTACTCAGAAAAAAATGCCTATGTAAAAATTTCTCTGTCTTCCTCTGATCTGTTACCTACAGTCCTAGCTCTATACTGTAATGATAAAAACAAGCTTTTCCTGCATTTTTGCATCCCATTAGCCCTGTGGAGCCAACATATGTGAGGGAGTGAGATGGATTCTATTCCTTTTGGTGCATCATTGGAATTGCTTAAGTCCCAGTCAATTGTACATGTGCAAATCCATTAGAGATAGAGGGATTGCACAAATGTAATGAGGGCATAAGTGCCCCCCCTACATCCTAAATTACTGGTGATCTGCCAGAAGGAAAGAAACCAACTTAATTCTCTAATCCCAGGATAAGTATGTGGGAATGACAGTTAGAAAAAACATCGAGCTACTGGCAAACTGGTCACACGCAATCAGGAACTTCTAAGATTCAAGAATCATAGCACTTCATGTCGTCATTTTTGCAGCCACTTTTTAAAGCTGGAACCTCCACCCCTCACCATTTCCACACACACCTTCAGGAAGCAGGAGAGAAGGGTTGGGGGAGTGTATGAAAGAAGTGGGGAAGGTGCCCACTCCATGCTAGCACTGCTTCAGGCTTCGGTGGCAGATCAAAAGCACAAACATGGCCATCTTTGTAGCAAAGGGTTGAGTTTTATTATGTCCTCAGCCATAACCACAAGCAACACATGCATCTGCTTTGTCATCCTTGCCCTTCTGCTTGAATCAGCAGGCATGATGGCTGAGCTGGTAGCTCCCACTCAACATAAAGTGTGCCACCCACATACACACTTCTGGGGATTCCTCCTTGGAGTAGACAAGCAAGGTTGGGTTTTCTTAACTGTGTAGGCAGAAGCGGGGACCCTGTCTGTCCACAGCAGCTAATTCCCTTCTGCCCAAGGCATCAATGGGATAACTTTAGTGCGACTGTCCTCAGCCACGATGTGGGAGCAGGATCATTAAAACAGAAATACAATGTAAAAATTAATGGAGATACTAAAATTTAAAAAGCAACGCTGCATATTCATTATTGAAGAAGTTTAAAATCTAGGAACCTCACATGGGAGGTGAGAGCAGCACTCTAAAGGAGAGAAGCCTCCAACTTTTTGAAACTTGTTCTAAACTAAGGTTGAATCAACTTTCAACCAAGTGTTAAGGAATTCACTCCGTGTATCACTGTGAATTCATACGCTTGGATCAGAGTTTGATGCAGATTTTTCTGCTCTCTTCTGCTACGGGGTTTTGCAAAGTTTAATATATGATCACCACACACGCGCTCTGAATTTACAATGTATGCACAACATATTTCTTTAAAGTCTTCTAAATTATCTCCAATTTGCAGGTCTTTTAAACAGCATTTGTACAACAGTTCATGAAAGAAACTTAGTTTAGCCTTTCATAAATGTTTCGCATTAAAGGCCAGAGTAGCAAGATGTCTCTTGAAGAAATAATTTCATACTAAAATTTGCAACAATGCAAAACACTTCTGGTTTGGTGGTGTTCTCACAAAATCCAAAACTTGGATCAAGCACAATACCATTTCATTATAGTTCATGACCCTTGTAAAATGAACTTGAGTCTACTTGCCCCATTTATGCTGGGTGCAAAGTCCTGTTTAAAATCTTGTTAGTGAATACCTCTGTTCAACCTGTTTTCCTAGTGTAGTCATGGTATAAACGTGAGTCTGAAAGGAGACAACAAAGGAGATCCAAAGAGATAGCTGGCTGGGTTGGCGAGTGGAAGAGGTAGATATCTTTTCCTCTCTTCCTCCACTGCCAAACCCTTTCTCCCACATACTTCTGTGGCTCTATCCTGCAACCTCCAGCCAGCTTGATAGGTGCACCAATATATTACTATGAAAATCATATGTCGGGAGGAAGGGAAATGGAAAGTCATGTGAGCAGAGTAATAGGAGTGGGGAGGGGGTGATGAGGTATGTGAGACCTATACAACCCCAATTATATTTTTCCTATGTATCTGACATACACAGGTACGAACATAGTCACTCCTGCTCAGAGTCCGTTATAAAGCAACCAGCAACCTTAATTTAAGCTGTACATTGTCAATATCACTGGATGGCAGTAGAAAGGAAGTAACTTCATTTAGGAGGTCTGAAAGTTTTGTGCTAGAATTTACTGAAGTCTTTTTATCCCACAAATGTCAGTCAATCCTCTCTTGTTTTGGTAACTTTTGTAACAGATGCTGCAGGAACCCAAATGACTCCCATCTTGGAATCTAATATAATATCTCAACTCTAAGTGCACATCACTAAAAATAAATTATTTAGAGAGTCTCCTTGGAGAAAAGCCAAAAAGCAAAAACATCAGACATTTCCACATCTTTATTCCTGTAAATGAATCACTACGCTGGGCTTTCAAATACCCAGCTGGATAGGAAATTCAGTTGTAGTCCAGTTGCCTACGGTTTGCAGTTTAGGTTCACACGTGCAATTAAACCAAAAGGACAATGTCAAGTAGCATGATGGAGATCAAGCTCTGGTTGCAACCTCAACCCTCTCCATGGTTGAGGTTGCAATCAGCGCTTCTTTTCAAGGCCAGTTTTCAGCCACCTACTCATACCACAAAGAAAACTGTTCATGTTCTCAAAAGAAGAAGCAGATCTCTCAGTTGGTAGGAGAAATTTTCCAGAAAAGTTCAAAGAAAATTTTAAGGTAGTTTTTGAGAAGACATTTAAATATGGCTTTTTAAAAAAAATGTTTGCAATGTGTCTAATTTAAGACCCATTGTCCTACTGTTCTTACAGTTAGGAGGCATGTCACACAGTATCGCCCCACGAACACATGGGCAAATTTTCAAATAGCTAAGCACCCACAATTGGGGCCAGATTTGAAAAGGGCCCAGCAGTCATCTAGGCACCAAAATAAGTGGCCATGTTTTCAGAAGAGCTCAGTACATTGGATGCTGAGCACTTTTGAAAGTCTGTCCATAAGTGTTCCAATGGGAGCTTCCAGGTGCTGAGTATTTGTGAGAATGTGGCCCTTAATTAGGTGCTTAAATGGGAACTCAGCATTTTTGAGAATAAAAATCTGGCCCTGATTGTGGGTGTTGAGCACATGAAAATCTGGCTCTGAGCTGTTTTGGAAGTTTTGTCCATCATGAGGAGATGCATATTGTTATTATGAAGAAATATACTCTTGCGATACTTAAGGTTGTAACCCAATTTATCTTTTAAGGTCAGCCATCACCTTTCCAATTTAAAAATTCAACTTCATGTTTTCAATTAAAAGGTTAACTCTTGAGGTGAAGCAGAAGTTTTTCCCTCCTGCAAATCTGAAGAAAGTTGAGCAATACTTTTCCAGGTGAAGAGTTTTTAGAAGGACCTCTTTTTGAAAATCGTCATGCTTCTAAATGTTTCTTCATATCCCCAGATATATTGAAAATAGAGTCAGATTGTAATTTAGCAATCCCTTGGTAATTAGTTTTGCAACGTAACTTTGTGGATAGGCCAGGAGTCAAGCAATAAAAACAAATAATATCCAGAATTAGCATTTTTTAAAAAGTAGAGATGAGCCACTCTCACTGTAGCTGGTGGGGAAAAAAAACATGCCAAATAGGTACAATGTATGTAATCAAAGCAGAAATTAATAGTAAATACAAATCCTGTTCATAGGGAATGCTTTGTATGCCAACACTTATGAACAGGGAAAATTTTAAGTTCATTGACTTTCATGGATTCACAGATTCCAAGGCCACAAGAGACCATTGTGATAATCTTTTCTGATCTCCTGCACAATACAGGCCATAGACTTGTTGGAGTTTAGATCAAAAAATGTACTTATTAATTATTACTGATTATTATAATCAGCTATTATTTGTATTGGAACAGTGGCTAGGGATCCCAGTCAAGGATCATTTTGATAAGTATTATACATACATGTAATAATAGGGAATGTTCCAGCCTCAGAAGGCTCACAATCTTACCATATGACAAGAAAAGTCTTGTGCAGACAGCATATACACAGAGGGGAAGGGAAGAAGACAGGTAACAGTGAAACTATCTGTAACTGCGTGGAACTCACCTCTTGTAAGCACCCCTTCTGGTCAGGTGTGTCTGCAATTTTTAAATAGTCCCGGCCATGATATTGGACCCCTCCCAAGGGCTTCCTCCCTGGAGGCAACAGTTTCACCCTGTTGGTCCCTTTTGGCCCCAGCTCTCTACCCGTACCTCTTGACAGTTCAGTTCCCCTTGTGGGGGTTTACTGCTGTCCAACTGTAGTTCAGTTCCCCAGTGTCCTATGAATGGCCTGAGCCTGCCCACTACTTCGGGTCCCAGCCTAGGGACCCTAAGAATAGCAGCCACACACCGCCATGTCCTTTTAACTAACTGCTTTTGGTTCCCTGAGCCACTTCCTCACAGTTCCAACCTTCACCCTTACCTCGGGGCTCATCTAAGGCTCTGTCTACACTAACACTTTTGTTGGTCAGGGGTGTGAAAAAAACACACCCTTTACCAACATAAATTTCACAGGCATAGGTAGTGGTGTGAACAGCACTGTGTTGGCAGAACAGGATCTCATGCTGTCATAGTTAACACTGCTTATTGAGGGTGGTTTAATTATGTCAGCAGGAGAGCACGTACACAGGACACCTAACTGTGGCACATCTATAGTGGTACAGCTATGCTGCTGTAAGGTCCGTAGTGTAGACATACCCTTAATTCAGGCCCAGCAGCCTGTCTGGAGCTCTTCCTTGCTGCCTCAGTCCCTGCCAGCACTGAGCTGTCTGTGGTGCGGCAATTCCCTTTGGCTAGCCAGAAGCACCCCCCACTACGCTCCTCTAGCTCCAGCAAGAAACTGACTGGTTCTGGCTTTGCAGCTTCTTTTATATGTTCCTCTTGCACCCTGATTGGCGGTTTCCCTTGCATCCACTCTAGGCAGCTTGGAGGACTCCTCTACTGCTCCTTTACTGGGATGGATGTAGCAGGACACTGAGAGCTCCATCAAGGAACCTCTGAGCCTAGTCCACCCCATCACACTGTCTTATTTTCTATACTAAGCAGCAGTCACAGCACACCATCTGTCTAGCTACTAGTGAGTGTTTTGTATGTGTCATGGCAGAATTATTTAAAGAAAAGTTTTGAAGGAGTCCTCTGTTCTCCTCCTACTCTGGATTACCACTCTTCCCCTCAAACAAAATCAAGTCTAAAGTCCCCATCCGCATTTCCTACCATCTGATCCATAAAAATGTTGGTGAAATCAATATAATTTTAATGAATATTACGTTTACTTCTGTGGGTTTGAGGGTTATGGTGTTGCTTGCTAAAGGACATCTAGGAGTTAAGTCAGTCTTAGGTTGTTTTAGCCACGTGGAAGAACCAAACTCAATGACTTTAGATAGCCTCATCACTGGTGCGTAACTGACAATACAAGTGTCAAGGCCTTTGAAGTTTTGTCCCTGTCTGAATTGGGCATGCTTCCATCCCCAGCTGGGACAGGGCTGGGGCCCTTAGGTGGGAAACCTTAAACAAAAATATTGGGAAATGTTAAAAAGAGGAGCCCTGATGAAGAGAGGGATAGAGACAGAGTCTGCAGGAAGGAGAACAGAAACGTAGGCCCATTGAGCAGGGGTACCTGGGACACACAGGGCCTACCTAAGTCTTGAGGGAAATTAAAAGTTTTTAGGTAAGACCATATAGATATAGATTTTTTGTTGTTTTAACCCTTTGCCCTCTCATTGCTATGCTCCTGTAGATTAAAAAAATTATTTTCTTTTGAAAAAGCTGTCTGGTGTAATTGAATTTTGCTACTGATCACAGCTCCTGAAGGGAAATCTCATTGTAGGCACCAAACCCAGTTGAGCTTGTTAAAAACACATGGTTGGTAAAAGGGGTGCTGAATCTGGAGACCCAGACTAAAAATGGGGTGCATGCCACCCTGAAAGAAGTGCAGGTGCTGGGCTGGTCACCTGAAATGGGTGCCTACTGAGAGACAGGAGAGATCAAAGGTTCAGGTCACCCTGACCATAACACTGTTTCTAACAACATTCTACAGACATGAAAATTACTATTTGACATTCCAACTATTATCTTAACTGTGACCTCCAAGACATAGCTACAGTACTAAGAAATACCATACTTCAGTGTTCGAGTTATAAAAAGATTTTAAAAAGGTAGACGTTTATTTCACCACACAAACTGGTATAACTGTAATTGTCTTGCACCAAACTACATAAAGCAATGCATTTCAAGGTCTATTGAACACACATCTAACTGCTGAATACTAACATTTTACTTAATTAATTCTGAAGACACTATAAAGGAACACTGGCTTGTATCCAATACTTATGTAACTAAGACATCTCCTTCTACAGAATCACATCTATTGTGCTAAGTACATAATAGCTAAAACACCATTTGCATCATTCAGCTTCAGACAATTGACATTCTATGTCATGCCATGTTTATTAAGCACATTGAAGTACAGTTGCTCAGTACAAAGTAAAGTAAAAGAGATCAAAGTCAAAGATGCTGAATATTAATTTTCATAAGTGTCAATTTTTGTTAGCAAATCTCTGAACTCTAATTCTTTTCTTTCACTTATTTTCATACTTTTTAATTATTACATTATTTCCACTGTAACATTTTTTGGTATTTATCTTCTCTGATGCTTGTTAGGTCTGGTAACCTAAGGTAAACTTAGATTCAAGGTATTTATCTAGGCATAGACCCTTCCTTCCCTAAAAAAACACCTCTTGCTTGTGGGGAAAACCCTTGGACATCTCCCGGGCCCTGAGGAGATAGAGAATGTGTTAATTATAGCACACTAGGAGAAGGAATACTGAGTGGGATTTGCAGGGTTACTGACGCATGTGGGAAAATCTAGACTAGTGGGAGAAAAAACACTGTGGAGAAATTAGAATTTTGAACTTGATTGTGCAAGTGACCAAAGCACGTGCTTAACTTTAAGCACATGAGCAATCACTTCAATGGAACTACTCACATGTTTAAAGCTAAACATGTGCTTAGGCGAATTGCTGAATTAGGACTTAAGTGAGGGGGAGGTATGAGATAAAGGGTGCAGACTGGCACAGAATGTGCAATTTGCAAAGCAGAGTCTGTGTGAGGACATTGTGATGCTGAGGAACTGGCGAATACATGTCCCTAAAGAGAAGACAGGTATATCTGACCAAACCGTTCTTAGTTAATACTTAATTTTTGATAACAGATTTCAGTTTCAGGTTTCTAATATAAATTTTTATTTAAAAAATAAGCTGGCAGTGTCCCTTTAAAGAGTACCTGCCACTTTCAGGCAAATTGCAAAATATATATATATTTGACCAAAATATCAGCTGTCTCATCCCTCACACCTACACACCCAGCTGTGAGTCCTGTCTCTACACTGAACAATTATCAAGACATTCATGTCTAACAGAGAGCTTTGCCCCTTTATAGCCATCCTCCTCCTGCCGCTCGATTCATTAATAATGCCACAATGCATGCTCTAGCCTCCAACATACAGTAGCTAATTGACATATTAACATGACATTGAATTATGAAATAATTGAAGGAACTGGCCAAAGGAGGAAAAGTCATTAAAAGGAAAAACTTCAATTCACGCACAATTATTTGATTAACTATGGTGAAAGGAGGGGGGAATGAAAGCACACAACAGTTTTCTGGGGTTCAGGTTAAAATATTTCTTATGCTTACCAGAGAATGATGGAGTAAGACACCTGGAGAAAGATCACAGAACAACATTAGCCCCCTCACCTACAAGTATGAACATTAGTGTCAATCCCATGTACCTGTACAGTGGTCCAATGAAGTCAGGACTCCAGGCAGGCATAGAGATTGGCATTAGCACTTCTGCTTGCAGAATGAGGGCCTGAGGGATAAATTCTGCACTTCTGAAGAAAAAAAGCTTATTCAGAGAACAATTTCTATGGGCCTTTGTGCACTATACTTGCTGCAAATATGCTAAACTATAAATAAAAACTCTATTTGATTTTGCAGATCTGAATGACAATGGGAATTGTAGTGTTTTTCTGCTTCTCGCAAATAGCTAGTTTTTAACCTATATATAGTACATTATCCATTCGCTGTATGTGTCTAAACTTGAACATTTTTGTGTCTTTCTAGTAAAAGATTATTACTTTAAGGAGAATACATTCAGTCACCGGTGGAAGATCATATTTTGAATTAAAGGCTGATTTAAAATCATGAGGCTCATAATTTGGATCAGTTTTCACAGTAGTTAGTATAAATCCAAGGGTAGAATTTGGCTCTTTAAATTGTCATGAGAATGGATTAGGATTGATACCAGGCACTGTTCTTGTTACAATAATTGCCACAAGGATGGATTCATGTTGGTGTAATTTCTCATTGCATTCAGTGAATCGGGAAGCTGCACAGTCAGATATGTAACACTTCGCATATCCAGCATGCCAAACTGAAAATTCCATTGCAGTACTCTAAGCTTTGAAAATTATCCCATTATCTCATATCAATTACATTGTTTGTCATTAATTATCATCCATTGCTTCAATGGCTGTAATCTACAAAAAACATATTCAATACAATTAACTAACTACGTGAAAACAATATTCATCTGGACAAAAATCTCTGTTTATGAGGCAATAACTATATCTTGGGCAGAATAACTAAGCCCCAGGTATTCATATTAGTCCATGATATAACCATGTTAGCAGGAAATACACTCAAGTTGTTGGGCCTGCATCCTCAGGAAACTTTCCCATTAAAACAAGTGCATGATTGGACATTATCTCTGCACCAGAACACACTGGGACAACATACAGCAACCCATGTCAGAGTCTGAAAACTCATTACAAAGACTAAGAACAATAGGTAGCTCTGAGAGATGCATTTGTTTTCTGCAGCTCTGCACAGTGGTGTTGAGACTCTTAGGTTATAGCATATTAAAGACAGAGGGAAACCAGAATTTTAATGCCAGATCATCTCCTGGGCAGATAGCTTTCAAATTGTATATGCCATCATCCATCATGGATTGAATTCTGCTGTGAAAAAGTTGCATTCTTCTTTTACCCATGGTAACCACCATCAAATGAACTTCAAACACCTCCAACCACAGGTGGAGAGGTTATAGGGAAGTAAATCACCCCCCTACTTATTTTCTATGACTGTCCAGAGATCCAAACATTTCAGGTCCCATCTATCAAAACCAGTTTACAGGAAACCACAACACACTTTGGTATAATCAACCATTAATTTGTTCTAGAGGAAAATGACACTCCTCCCACCCCCAAGCACCAACATTGAAATATATGTATTCAGATTATTATAAATAGCAGCAGGGAGAAAATTCATTGTCAACACTGGCTCAGAGGAAAATATTCTGATGTTATGATATAGAACAGATCACATTAGGTAAATCCAAGACCAGTTTGAGAAGTCATGGACATTAGCTGATGTGATATTGTGATAAAACCTCCAGCAAAAACTATGTATCAAAAAGATATCAATCTCATTTAAATATATCATTTTAATCCTCATACCCATGTACCTAACTGAATACATCTCTACACTGACTTCTTGGAGAAGTCTCCAACTTCTTGGAGACCGATTAGTGTAGAACAATACTGCACCAAGTAAACATGTATTTTTTAATTTAGAACAATGGTATACTACTTGCTTATGTTCCTACCTATATGTCGTACTGTACCTATAGACCTGTGTATGTCACATGTACTTATTCATAAATATTCATAAATATTCATCCAAAACACAAGGTTGTCTGGCCGGATATTCAATTTGTGTCCATCACTCAGGGTCACCCAGAAGATTCAGGGGCCCTGAGGTCTTCAGCGGCGGGGAGCCCCAGCTTCGGCGGTAATTCGGCGGTAATTCGGCGGCAGGGGGTCCTTCTGCTCCGGGACCCGCCGCTAAAGTGCCCCGAAGACCCGCGGCGGGGGCCTCCCACCACCGAATTGCCACTGAAGACCTGGCAGTTTGGCGATGGGTCCTGCTTCGGCAGTAATTCAGCAGCGAGGGGTCCTTCTGCCCCAGAGCGGAAGGACCCCCTGCCGCCAAAGACCCGGAGCAGAAGAAGCTCCAGGGGCCCCAATCCCGCGAGAGTTTTCCGGGGCCCCTGGAGTGAGTGAAGGATCCCACTCCAAGAGCCCCGAAAAACTCTCAAAGGGGCCCCTGTGGGGCCTGGGGCAAATTGCCCCGCTTGTCCCCCCCTCTGGGTGGCCCTGCCATCACTGGCTATCACCAGAGCTTTTAGCAACCATGTTGTTGCCAGCTGTGTAGCAGCATTACTTGGTAAATGCACTTTGGAATCTATTGCTCTTCCATCCTAATAATACATTCATACGGAAAAGACCAAATCTGAACCAGTGCCGACAGAGGTGTTGCTGAATTTGACTTCGAATATCCTCCTTTCGAATCACATTCTGCGACTTAATATTGAGCAGCTAACAAAGACAACAAGAACCAAAAACATCAATCTGGGTGCTCTTCAGCCTTCCTCAATGTCCACAATTTATGGCTCCACAGTAGATTTGGTATAGCCATGCTTACAGATCTACAGCTTTGTAGCAAGTTTGATGTCATGACATCCTGAGAAGCTGCTGAAGGGCTGAAACATGGCAACAAAAGCTTTTTATTTTTATAATTGCGATATACCTATCTCATAGAACTGGAAGGGACCCTGAAAGGTCATCGAGTCCAGCCCCCCCCCATTCACTAGCAGGACCAAGTACTGATTTTGCCCCAGATCTCTAAGTGGCCCCCTCAAGGACTGAAATCACAACCCTGATATATGAGTGTTCATATCTTTTAAGCATCCTCAGTAAGAGAACCAAAAAAATGCCACTATGACTAAACAGCAGAGTGAAAGAGGCAGTTAGAGGCAAAGAGGCATCCTCTAGAAACTGGAAGTGAAATCCTACTGAGGAAATAGAAAGGAGCGTAAACTTTGGCAAGTCAAGTGTAAAAGCAGAATAATGGAGTGTGATGGGGTCCCCGAGATGCAACCTGGACAGTGGGACCTCTGAGCCATCCAGCCCACCAGTCTGAGCTGCCTCTCACACTGTGATGCTAATGTCAAGCTACAAGCCTCTGACAGGTGCTGCACTTCCACAGCCATCCACAGGCAGGGACACACCCAATTGAGTAACATGAGTGATTTCCCAGCCATTCACGAACCATCAATTGAGAGACTTCAGCCAGTTCCCTCCTGCCCCCAGCTACCCACCCATGCACCCAAGAACTGTACCATCTTGCACTGTCAGAAGCCTGACCAGTGTAAATTCATTAATTAGTTTGCCCCTCTCTCATGTAGAATGGACATCAGAGCTGAGATTCCCTAAACACTTCAAACAAAGACATGTTGGTTTAGATAAAATATAAAACAAACAGATTTATTAACCGCAGAAAGGCAGATTTTATGTGATTGTCAATAGCAGGCATAGAGATCAAATTTGGTTACCTAAGAAATAAAAATAAATTCACAGTCTAAATTCTAACTTAAACAGACTAAGCAAGATCTGAATCAAGCAGTGTCTCACCCTAACAGATGGTACAGCTTACAGTTCCTCTGTACACAGACTGGACCCCTTCTCTAAGGAGCCTCTGGGATAGTGGCTTCTTTTTTGATGGGCCATCAGTGCCTGTCAGGCCAGTGATGGTTTTTCCTTTGTCCTTACTGGAAGTCTGGTTGTGGGCATCTCCCAACGTATTTCAATAGCACACGTAGCAGTACTTAATAACTTCACATACAATGATAGCACATACAATCCAACAGGACATTAATGTTAAACAAATCAAGATAGTAAAGAACAAAATGATAAGACATAGATAAACATGATATCTGACATCTGCTGGGAAAGCAATACAGCAATGCACAGACAATCCAGGAAGTTTTTGGAAAGTGTTGGAGACAACTTCCTGGTACAAGTGCTGGAGGAACCAACTAGGGGCCGTTAACCTGCTGCTTACAAACAAGGAAGCTTTTGATATGGTCATCCACAGTATTTTTGCCAGCAAGTTAAAGAAGTATGGATTGGATGAATGGACTATAAGGTGGATAGAAAGCTGGCTAGATTGTTGGGCTCAATGGGCAGTGATCAACGGCTCGATGTGTAGTTGGCAGTCAGTATCAAGCAGAGTGCCCCAGAGGTTGGTCCTGGGGCTGGTTTTGTTCAATATCTTTATTAATGATCTGGATGATGGGATGATTTGCACCCTCAGCAAGTTCTCAGATGACACTAAGATAAGGGGAGAGGTAGATACGCTGAAGGGTAGGGATAGGGCCCAGAGTGACCTAGACAAATTGGAGGATTGGGCCAAATGAAATCTGATGAGGTTCAACAAGGACAAGGGCAGAGTTCTGCACTTAGGAAGGAAGAATCCCATGTACTGCTAAATGCTGGGGACTGAGTGGCTAAGCATCAGTTCTGCAGAAAAGGACCTAGGGATTACTGTGGATGAGAAGCTGGATATGAGTCAGCAGCATGCCCTTATTGCCAAGGAGGCCAACGGAATATTGGGCTGTATTACTAGGATCACTGCCAGCAGATTGAGGGAAGTGATTATTCCCCTCTATTCGGCACTGGTGAGGTGGGCATCCTTTCCCCAACCTCCCCACACTCACCAGCGGCGGGAAGTGGAGCAGCCCAGCCCCAGCCAGCTCCACTCCACCAGCTCCCATCTGTGGTGCTCCACTTCCCGCCGGGCAGGTAAGTGCAGGACCTTTCCCCAGCCGCATCCAGTGACACAGCTGGAGCTGGGACAAGGAAATCGGAGCGGGCTGGGGCCGCGTCGCTCCACTTCCCGCCACAGGTGAGTGCGGGGGCGGGAGGGCATCCTGCGGCTGGGAGGTGGTGGAGTGAAGCGGGCTGGGGCCGGGCTGCTCCACTTCTCACCGCTGCCGGTGAGTGCCTGTCAGGGGGTGGGGGTGGATAGGGGTTAGAGCAGTCAGAGGACAGGGGGTTGGGTAGGGGGTGGGGTCCTGCGGGTGATTAGAGACGGGGGGTCTCTGGAGCTGGCAGTCAGGGAACAAGGAACGGGGGTGGGGGCAAAGCAAGTTTGATATAATGTGGTTTCACCTATAATGCGGTGAGATTTTTTTGTCTCCTGAGGACCGTGTTATACCAGGGTAGAGGTGTACTTACATATCTGGGGTTTTAAATGAGTAGTTTCTAGGTATGATATTGATGATTTTTTCATACTTGGCCCAAGCTCCATAGCTGCTGCCCTGTCTGCCTCTCTCCGGGAGAACAACCACAGACAGACAAAAGGAGAGGGTTTTTTTAATTGTAAAAAGTTTTAACCTTCCCATTGGCTCTTTTGGCCAGGTGCCCACTCACTTCCTTCTCCCTATGCATAGCAGTGAGACTTTTTAACCCTTTACAGGTAGAGCAATTAGAGAAAAAAGAGATTTTATAGCTACTAGCTGGCTGGGTGTCCATAAAAGGGAGCTACCCCCATCCCCTTCTTTTATCACACAAGTTATCTGGACCAGCTGATGTAAAAATGTCTAACTTCCGTAGCTGACATTTAACATCCTCCTGAGATACTAATGGAATGGAAAGTGTGTTATAGTATGATATGATGATAATGTATTTTGGAAAAAACAGACTAACAGAAGTATTATTAGACACTTCTGCCTTTTCTACATTAATATTGATCATTCTACCATTTTCATCTAGAAATGTACCAATACCATTCCTTTTGTTCCAACTATACTTAAAAACCTCCTCTTTATTGTCCTTAACTCTGCTGACCATAGATTTGTTTGTATCAATTTTATACAATTCCTAGTTTCTGATTTATAGTCATTGCTATCATCTTCCCTTTTCTTCCATTTATATATTATATAAAATTTTTATAGCAGTCTTCACTTCATCTTTTGTCAGCTGAAGGAAACGAGAAGCTAACGGCAGCCAAGCTTGTGGAAGACCAACGGAGGCTGAGTTCTGAGGACACAGCAAGAGTGTGGATATTTGCATATGGTACAGTTAGCCAGGGTGAAGGTATTTTGCTGCGAAACAATTACTAAGAACTACCATAAAATTGAGTTAGAAATGGTACAGTATCTCTATGCTCTAATTGCAGTGAAATAAGGAACAAACTTCCAATACTTTAACATGATGTAGCATCATTGTCTTAAGGGGAGTCAATGTGTGGTAACTAGGTATGTTCAGCTAACCTGACTGTTTTGTGAGTGTGCCTCACCACCTTCAGGTCTCTACCTAAAGCAATAAGGACATTGTGCTCAACAGACTTTAATCTGCTCACAAGATCAGACTCAGCCACAAGCAATGCAGACAAGCTTTTGGGGCTTTGTGCTTTTGAGGAGCTTGTGTTCCTCAGCTGAGTGAATACTTTCCAAACTGTCCCAAATTCCTTCATTCACCTGCCCAGCAGATAGATCAGACCTGGAGAAAACTCACAGCCAGTTCCCAAAACTCCTTTCTGCAACAGCTCCAGAATGGAAGAAAGTCGTGGCCTGATCACTTCCTTCTTCAGCCTGAGATGCTACACATCACAAGGCTTAATGGATCTGTACATAATGTTAATACAAGTATGTTTCATAGAGTTTAAGGCAGAAGGGGGCCATTAGATCAACTTGTCTGACCTCTGGTGTATCACAGGCCATAAAATTTTACCCAGTTAGCACTACACTGAGCCCAATCGCTGGTATCTGACTAAAGCATATCTTCCAGGAAGGCATCCAGTCTTGAGGACATGGAGAATTCAGCACTTCCCTTGGTAGTTTATTCCAATGCTTCATTGCTCACCCTGTTAAAAATCTGCGTCTTATTTCTAATTTGAATTTGTCTAGCTTTAACTTCCAGGCATTGGTTTTTGTCATACCTTTCGCCACTAAAAGTATTATGAAGAACTATTGAGGTTATGCACCACTGTTTAGTAAACAAGTAATTGAGAATCTGTATCTTTTTTCTTATTAAAACAACTGTTTTGGTGGAGATCAGCTGGAGTGGATAAGTAAGAACTGGCCTGAACCTTTGCCCAAATCACAAGTTAAATCTAAACCATTTATTGATATTTGAAAAGTTCCGTAAACTATGTTTTTGTGTTCACATTTCCTTATGCATCTGGTTAAACAAGGCTTCCTGGTTAGAAAGGCTGTTCACAGGAGATTTACTCCTCAACTTCCAGATAAAAATGGTTTCAGGTGAGCATTCAGACTGACCTGAACTGAATCGTCTGATGTTTGCCCACTACCATCTATTAACACAAGAATTTAGTGGGCTTATTTAGCCAGGTTCACAATTAGGATATATAGTTCGCTGATGCCAAATGAAAGTAAAATAGATATTCAATAAATATTGACAGTGCTATTCAATTGATGAATTATTGTAGCCCTTGATCAAATCAATTATTCAGCAGATAATGTTAGTCAACTAGCTATGCAACTGGTGGGATATCAGTGATATATTTGACAAATATTATTCACTGAATACCATAATTCTATCTGGTATTTATACACCAGCTCTTCTTGACAAGAACAAACAGCAAAGTTATACTTCTAAGAGACAAACACAAGGCTCTTCGCTTCCTGAGTCATACAGTCAATACAGCTCTGGTTTAGATTCATACTTAAAAGAAAATTCTGTTCTGTTTTTTCATACAAGAAAGACCTCTACTGGCAGATAAAGTTACTGCAGGTTTAACCCGTTTACTTCTATTACCACAGAATGACAAATAATTTAGTCCAGGGGTAGGCAACCTATGGCACGTGTGCCAAAGGCGGCACGCAAGCTGATTTTCAGTGGCACTCACACTGCTCGGGTCCTGGCCACCAGTCCAGGGGGCTCTGCATTTTAATTTAATTTTAAATGAAGCTTCTTAAACATTTTACTTTACATACAACAACTGTTTAGTTATATATTATAGACTTATAGAAAAAGAGACCTTCTAAAAATGTTAAAATGTATTACTGGCACGCGAAACCTTAAATTAGAGTGAATAAATGAAGACTCAGCACACCACCTCTGAAAGGTTGCCGACCTCTGATTTAGTCTTTCCAGTTATATGATTCCCAATCCAATGCATGTGGTAGCTAAAGCCACTCTTAATTAATAAATAAACAAACATGCACAACTCTAGCACCTTTCATTTAAAGAAAACAATGCACTTTACAGACATGGTGGAATTAATCCTAACATATACACTCACACACACCCATGAGCTAGGAAAGTTGTATCATCAATTTTACAGGTAGGAAAACGGAGATAAAAAGTTAAGAGACTTGCCTGAGGTCTCACAGAAAGTCTGTGGCAAAACTAGGATTCACACCTATTTCTCTTTATTCCTTAGTGGGTTTAACCAAAAGACCATCCTTCCCCTTCATTTATTAGCATTTATTGAGAACCATGTGGTAAAAGCTCTGAATGCTGAATTGAGATACACCCCAGAGCACTTCCCTGAGTCTGTACTAACTGACTTGTGAGCATAAGGAAGCAGACAATAAATGCCCTATGATTTCTCTTGCCTTCTCTGTTTCATGCAGTCCAGATTAGTTCTTGCTTTCCCTGTTAAATGTAGAAGTTAGATACTGGGTTTAGTGCAGGGTGACCAGACAGCAAGTGTGAAAAATCAGGACGGGTGTGGGGGGTAATAGCAACCTATATAAGAAAAAGACCCAAAATTGGGACTATCCCTATAAAATTGGGATATCTGGTTTAGTGTGACCTAGGCACCCCTATATTCACATCCTACCCACTACTGCAATGACTTTTGTACACAATGTGCCTTGTGAAGTATCATATGAAAGCTAATAATAGTCTGGTTATTTATATCATTGCAAAATACAAGTGTTAACCTTATATGTGAAGTTATGAATTCCCACTGTTTGACGACTGGAACATGTTTAAGACAAGATAGCCTAGCCTACGTAAAGGTGATAAACAGGTATTCCTTTGTCTAGGACAGACGAGTTTACCTCTATTTACATATTAGCAGTAAATAAAGCCATTGAGCTAAACCAGCAAGGGGTTATCCTGGTCCTGAACAATAGAGAATTAACATGGCTCCTGCACCCTAGAGAGACACAGGAGACTGACTCCCCAGGAAGCCTTCCTGACTTGTAAGATAAAGGCAATCCCATTGGGGAGATAAGGAACAGAGAGACACCATCTTTATCCTTCACCAAACAAAAAAACCAAGTGATTTGATCTCTGTCCTGGCCAGCTGGCCAGTAAAAAGCTGGAAAGGCGAATGTGGGTAAAGTAAACCATCTTGAACAAAGACTGTGACTTGCTAGATTAAGTTTTAGACTTTTGGATATGTATTTTCCCTTTGATTTGCTGGTAACCATTTCTACCTTTATCTCTTTTATTTGCCATCACTTAATCTGCTCTTTTGTTAATAAATTTGTTTTTTTTACTTTTACTACAAACTCAATGCTGTGCTTGAAGGGAAGGGTGTATTTACCCCTGTTAAATTAATAAGCTGTGGTGTACTGACTCTTTAGCAGTGCAGCAAACTTAATATCTTCTGTGAATGCACAGTGGTATTGGCTGTGCATTGCAGAGAAACATTTCTGAGGGCCTCAGGGGCTGGAGTTCACTGATTGTTATGTGCGAGGCAAGATTTGGGCCAGGAGAGACTTGACAGAGTTTGCTAGTGAGGAAGACTGGTACTGGAGGCAGCGGATCCACATAGTCTAATCACCAGCAAAACTCACTCTTGGTGAGGCAAAAAGGTAACCCAGTGGCTCACAGGTCTGTGTATCCCCAGCAGTGTGTTACGTTTATATAACAGCATGCATAATTTTCCTATGAGACAAGCAGACCGACAGAAACCATTACCAAAAACATATCACTTTTGTTATGAAACATTAAAAAAGCCTCGTGTTTACAATTTTTTTTGAGTGCTGAAGTCTTGACCTTTACAAACATTTTACATAGACACCCAGAAAGCATGACAATGCTTTACACAACTCTTTATTCAGCTAGAGGAAGTAGTAATATTTGGATCATAAACCTCAAAACTCTTAACTGACAAAAGATGTGTGTCCCTTGCTTCTTAACCCTAGAATTGCTTATGCCCTTCACCAGCCAGTAAGTTTCCCAAAGTAAAAAAGGCCATATTGAGCTACATCAGTTTGTAAAACACTTCTGCAAAACCATGCTACTGGGAAGTGGGAGGGTTTGGATTTGGTTTGGTTTTTTAAATCATTTACACACTTTTTGCAGAGAAACAACTTATGCTCTAATTATAATAAAGAAACAAATTAATAGTCTTTAAAATGAGATCTATACATTAAGAATCAGATGCTCATTTTCTAAGAGCTACCACCTGGCACAGATTTATAAAGGTGCCCAATCTAATCTTTCAAGGTACAAAGTCCTATGACTTGACTATTACATAACAAAGTAGTACAAAACATCCATATACAAAATTCACTGTCAGGTGAAATTCAGCTAGTTTGAAATTTTATGTAGCGATGGGCCCAAATCAGAACACTGGATCAGAACCTACACTCTGATCTTTGAGGAAGTTCAGATCTGGATCCCTAGCTGAAATTTTGGCTGGAGCCCATCTCTCCAAGATAATCAGAACCAGAACACCATACTGGGATCATTCAGATTTGAATTAGGATCTTGATTTGAACTTTACAGCTTGGGCACATCTCTAAAAGTCAATTGCTTGGGCACAATACTTGAAGGCTAGTGTCATAAACAGATAGCTAAGGGTTAATGTTTCTTTTACCTGTAAAGGGTTAACAAAGGGAACCACAACACCCTGACCGAGGACCAATCAGGAACCGGATTTTTCAAGCTCAGGAGGAATTTTGGGTGTGTGTCTTTGTCTGTGTCTCTGGTCGTGCTCTCTCGGCTCTGAGAGAGGATCTCTCACCTTCAGATTTCTAATCTTCTGTTCCAAGTGTAAGTACAAAGTAGAAGACAATAGGTTTTTATATTTTTTGTATTTACATGTGTGTCTTTGCTGGAATGTTTTA
Organism: Chelonoidis abingdonii; assembly: GCF_003597395.2. Classification (NCBI taxonomy): domain Eukaryota; kingdom Metazoa; phylum Chordata; order Testudines; family Testudinidae; genus Chelonoidis; species Chelonoidis abingdonii. The sequence continues at coordinate 131,475,966 of NC_133771.1, forward strand.
AAATTGAATTCTTTTTGGATAAGGTGTTTATTCATTTTCTTTAAGCCAAATACCCTGTAATTGTCAAACTTGATACAGAGATCATTTTATGTCTTTTTCTTTTCTTTTTATATAAAGCTTTCTTTTAAGACGCTGTTGATTTTCTTCAGTTAGAACTCACCAGGGAATTGGTGGGAGGAAGGAAAAATCTTTGTGTCAGAGTGCAAGCTTACCTTTGCAGGGACTTCTGAATTGAGGTGAAAAAACTTGATCTCTCTGTTTTTGCATTTCCAGGACTGAAACAGGGTGATCAATCCAAGGGCCATCCAGGGAGGGGAAGCCTGGGGAGGAAATAAAGAGGAGACAAGGGGAGGGGGTTATTTCCCTTTGTTGTAGACTCAGGGCATCTGAGTCTTGGGGTCCCCCAGGGAAGGTTTTGGGGAGACCAGAGTGAGGCAGGCACTGGAATTCCTGTCTGGTGGCAGCTATATCAGATCTAAGCTGGTAATTAAGCTTGGAGGGTTCATGCTGGCACCCACATTTTGGACGCTAAGGTTCAGAATTGGGACTTATGCTTATGATAGCTAGGCCCTCACCTGGCCCTGGGGTTGTGGGGTATCATGGAGGGGGTCCTCTTCTGTCCAGCCTCACCCAGCTTTGTCCCTCAGAGAAGCAGACAAATCTTCATAACCGGCCTGCTGGCTCCCAATTGGTCAGGGTCTCCTCTTGGCCCTTCTAGGCTCTGGAGAACTCAGGCTATATTTACACTTATTTTTACAGCAGTGCCACTGTAGCACTTCAGCATAGACACATACTACAGCAAGGGGAGTGATTCTCCCATCACTGAGGTTAATCCAGCTCCCTAGGAGCCAGCAGCTAGGTTGATGGAAGAATTCTTCTGTTGACCTACAGCTGTCTATTCCAGGGGCTAAATCGGCATAGCTATGTCTTTTGGGGGTGTGGGTTTACCACGAGAGACCTACCTATGGCGCAACTTTTCAGTCTACACCAGCCTTTAGCCTTTATGGCAGCCCAGCCTGCATGGGTTTTCCCTAAGCAAAGGGGTGTCAGGGAGATAACACCTCCAGCAGGGGGAAAAGAAGGCCTGACAGACTCCATCACAGTAGCCCTTCAGTGAAGTTAGTGGGATTGAGATGAAGGAGAGCTGAGTTCAGGTTCCAGCCCTGCTACTGATTCCTCTGTGAGCTTGGACAAGACACTTGATGCCTCAGTTCCCCAAATGTAAAATAGAGAGAACACTTTCCTACCTCACTAGGACGTTGTGACTATCAACTATTTCTGAGGTGCTCAGATACTACCATGACGAGAGCCCTGTTGGTCCCTAGATCAGGGGTGGGCAAACGTTTTAGCCTGAGGACCACACATGGATATAGAAATTGTATGGCGGGCCATGAATGCCCACAAAATTGGGGTTGGGTACTGGAGAGGGTGAAGGCTCTGAGGTGGGGCCAGAAATGAGGAGCTCAAGGTGATGGAGGGGGCTCCAGCCTGGGGCAGAGTGTGTGGGAGGGGATGGTGAGGGCTCCAGCTGGAGGTGTGGGCTCTGTGATGGGGCTGGGGATGAGAGATTTAGGGTGTAGGAGGGTACTCCAGACTGGGACCAAGGGGTTCAGAGCTAGGGAAGAAGGTTGGGGCACCAGGGGGTGAGGGCTCTGGCTGGGGTTGCGGGATCTGGGGTGGGGCCAGAAATGAGGAGTTTAGGGTGCGGGAGGTGGCTCCGGGCTGTGCAGGGTGTTGGGGTGCAGGGGGGAATTGGGGACTCTAGCTGGGGGAGCAGGCTCTGTGGCAGGGCCGCAGATGAGAGGTTTGGGGTACAGGAGGCTGCTCAGGGCTGGGACCAAGCGGTTTGGAGGGTGGGAGGGGAATCAGGGCTGGGACAGGGGGTTGAGGCATGGAGGGGTGACTCAGGGGTGCAGGCTCCAGGCAATGCTTACCTCAAGCAGCTCCCGGAAACAGTGGCATGTCCCTTTTCCGGCTCTTATGCAGAGGCACGGCCAGGCAGCTCTGTGCACTGTCCCATCCACAGTCACCATCCTCAGCTCCTATTGGCTGCAGTTCCTGACCAATGGGAACTGCGGGGGCGGTGCTTGGGATGAGGGCACAGTGCAGAGCAGAACCCCCTAGCTGCTCCTACATGTAGGAGATGAAGAAGGGACGTGCTGCTGCTTCCAGGAGCCAAGCAGAGGGGCCCTGACCCTGCTCCTTGGCTGGAGCGCCAGAGCGGGGGAACTCCCAGACTCCGCTCACCAGCGGGAGTTCAAGGGCAGGATTAAAATGGTTGGCGGGTCAGAGTTTGTCCACCCGTGTGCTACACTGTTGTAACTCAGAATTCTTTGACGTCATCAGTAACAGCAAGAGCAGCATCAGCCTGAGTTATATGATTAAGCCGATCAGGATCCTGTGGCTAAGACACTGGCACTGTCTTGGTTGTTAATTCCTTCAACTGTTCTAAAGGTTTTGTGAAACCACAAATTTATTCCAGTTCTTCTAAACCAATTGGTTCAAATGCTTGTGACTTTCTTCCTTGTTTTTTTAATCTTAGTAAACACCACTAGATGTCAGTAGTGCCTGTGTGTTTAAAGGTGGTATTTTTAAGCACTGCTCAGTGCTTTGGTGCTAGGCTAAGGACAGTGGTTTAGATTTGCATAGCATTGTCCAGAGCCTGCTCTGTCTCTCTGGCAGGCAGATTCTAAGGGTTGCCTACACTTGGAACACTACAGTGTAGACACTACCTATGCTAATGGGAGGGGTTCGCCCTTTGCTATAGTTAATCCACCTCCCCAAAAGGTGGTAGCTAGGTTGATGGAAGAATTGGTCCGTTGACCTAACACTGTCTGCACTAGGGTTTAGACTGGCACAGCTCCGTCACTCAGGGGGTGTGGATTTCACACCCTTAAGCGACCTAGCTGGGTTGATCTAACTTTTTAGCATATATCAGGCCTTTGTTCTAATTTCTTTCTTTCTTGAAACCGTCCTAGTCACAAGACTGGAACAGGGCAGCAAAGCAAAAATGTGCCCCAATCCCTTACACATATCCCATGAAGAAGTTGAGATTGTTATTGTAAGGTCACAGAAACTGGAGCATACTGCTGCACCTGCTATTTTGGAGGAACAAATAGATTTCTCAGATTCAGGCATATAGTTGGACAGGGGGAGGAAAGGGGGAGGAAAGAAGAGACAACGCACTCGCACATATGCACGCATATACTGTTGTTACTATAGCTAAATATGGAATCCATCAACCTTGACAATGACTCTCAACTACAGAGATGAAACTGAGTGACTTGCTAGCATAATTGTTGCATTTACAGAGCATGCACGTCTCAAAGATATTTGAATATAATCCATGAATTTTAAAAGGAGAATTATTTTTCCCTCCTGGTGACAGACTGTAAGACATACAGAGTTGTGTCTGCTGGGAGAGGGATAATGATCTCATAGCAATAGTTTGTGTTCATTATCTGGAAATATAGCAGACAGTTATGTAATAGCTGGGTCAGTTTGAAAGAGGCCAGAATTTTGTAAGTGATCATTTTCAATGTTTACATTCAATATCAACATGTAGCAAGCCCTAGTCCTGCTGTCATGGACATTTTGGTTATCTCTGTGGTGTGCTGAAAACTGTTAAAATTGTAGGCTGTCACTTTAAATTTCAGGGTTTTTTCCTGATTCTGCTTGCAGCTAAGGGGGTCTAAAGGGAAGTGCCTGATCTGGGCCTAGCCTGGTAGCAGCAGTCAGTCTGCAGCCAGACGGACTGGAGCAACACGTGGTGAGTTGTGCTTCTGTGTTTTAGCGAGCAGCCTGCTTTGTCTCTCTGTTTGTGGGTTCTTGTATGTTACCATTATGAATTCTCATTAATAAAAGTAATGTTAGGGCTGCACCCTTCCAGCAAGAGTACTTCTGTTTTTATCTAGCTTCTCTGTCTGTATGCCACGAACATATCAATCTCTACACCACACACACAGTGTCTGCTCAGAGATTGGTGGTTGTAAGTGAGGACAGAACTGAGGGCTTGTCTACATGTACAGCGCTGCAGCTGCACCATGGTAGTGCTTAGAGAAGACACTATGACAATAGGAAGGCTTCTCCTGGCAGTGTAGCCAAGAGGCGGTAATGTCTCCTGAGTGACGTAATTATACTGACATAAGTCTGTAGCGTAGACCAGGTTTTATGCTTTTCTCTCCCCTGCCCCGCAAAGCACAAGTCCTTGCTGCTTGCATCAAAGCACAATCACCTTTGGTTTCAGCTGTATTAGAGGTTGTGACGCATACTTCAGTAGCCCTGAATTCCTCCACAGAGGACAACAGTACATCTACCCACTATATTTACAGTATACATAATCCTGTACAGAGCAAAGGTCAGCTTGAGGATTTGCAGGGCCCTGTGCAAAGTCAGCTGTGCAGAGGCCGAGCAGACTTCAATAGTCCACATCTGAAAAATAAGGAGAGTTTTGCTGCTGAATAGACTGAGGGTATAGGAGTCATGTTTCCATTTTCCACGGGGCACTTATGCTCCCAGGCTTCTATCTACCTGGTGTCAGTGACCACAGAAAATTAATTACAGCATTGCGAACTCCTGTGATTTTACTGAAAATCATATTTTTTTCTTAGATGCCCAGTCCTTGGAGACCTGTGATTAGATAAGAATTTCAGATTTTTTTGTTTATTTAAAAAAATTTTTTTTTTAAACAATTGGGGCTGGGTATACTACAAGTACCATATAAAAGATATGTATTTAGACAGCATGTCATAGGCAGCTGCTATGGGAGCTGCAGAGGACAGAGAGAGAAAGCCAGAGAGCCCCAAGATAACAGGCCCCTAGTGTTTTACCCCCAAGGATGATGTAGGGCAGGAGCCTTAGACAACCTGAAAAAGGAACTATCTCCTCCAACAGGCACAGACTGCACCAGAATGGCACCTTCAGAGCATTGTGCAGCAACTCAAAAGCTGACTAGCATTTTATTAGCAGCAAAGAATCCTGTGGTACCTTATAGACTAAGATGTTTTGGAGCATGAGCTTTCGTGGGTGAATACATCTGATGAAGTGGGTATTCGTTATCTATAAGGTGCCACAGGATTCTTTGCTGCTTTTACAGATCCAGACTAACATGGCTACCACTCTGATACTTAGCATTTTATTAAGTTCCTCTTTACAGCCGCGTTGTACAGGGATTGCAGCTGCAGACTACCAGCAAGCTCTTTCTGCAGAACAGGCTGCAGCTAGAAACTGATCACGCCAAATTGTGGGAGATGCTGTGTACCAGCAACTCTTATTGCAATGAAATAAATGCTCACCATCTCCCAGAATTTGGGCCTTGGTACAGAAAGAAACAAGCCAGTCCTAGCTAGATTCTCCCTGTAGCAAGGGCACAAACCTTTACACTGAGAAGGAGCTGGAAAGGGAAACTGAAATTCTACACCATTTCCATCTGCAGTCAGCAGCTCCCTCATGTAAAGGTTACTCCTGGGGGAATTCTGCACCACAGTGTGTGCACAGAATTCATGTTTCCTGCAGATTTATTTGCTTCCCTGCAGAAAAATGACTTTCTGACAGGGAAGCAAATGGAAGCTGCAAGAGCAGATATGCACCATTCCCTAACTGAGCAAGCAGATCATTTCATACACCCAGAGCAACTGGCAGAGAGGTAAATCATCACAGGGCTAGGGCCATCCCAGCCAGTGGCGCCTACCCTGAGCCGGGATAAACTGCTAGTCCCAGCTAGGCTGGAGGCAGGGGAGGATGGGACTTCCTTTTCCCTTGCAAGGAGTGGCTGGGGCTGTGTCAGACCCATCCCCAGAACCCTCCCCCAGCTGCAGGAACTCAGCATCCTCCCCCCATCACTCTACAGCTGTGTAGGGAGGGATCACTGTACAGGGAGCTGCTCCCCCATCTATCCAGACCTCCCATACCCAAACACCCCTGCCAAACCTTACCCAGTACATCTGGAACCCCACTAGCCCTCCATACCCAACCCTTCCACGTACACACAACTTCAATCCCTGCATCTGGAGCCCACCAGCACCCAGCTTCTCTGCTTCTCGACCCCCACCCCTGCACCCAGACCACCCCCCCACTGAGCTCCCTGCACTCAAACCCTGATGCCCCCATCCCCTGTACCACTCTGATCCCCCACATCCAAACGCCCATGCCACTGACCTCCAACTGGCTGCACTCAGACCCCCACCCACCAAGCCCCACTCCTCCAGCACCCAGAACCCCCTGCTGATACCCCCACACCCAACCCCCCCCTCCATGAGCCCCAACCACCTTCACCTGGAAGCCCCTGCAGAGTCGCATTGCTCCTCCCCCTGGAACCTCCCCACACTGAGCCTCTGTGCATCTAGATCCCCCCACACCTAGACCCCCTCACTGAGCTGCCTGCACCCAGATTGTCCCACATAGAATCCTATCACCTCATACCTGGATCCCTCCACACTGAGCCCCTCTGCACTTGGATCCTGCCTGGTTCAGCCTGCCTGCCCCACACCCAGTGTGCCTGGTGCAGAGAGGCAGGGCTCCACTGTTTCTGGGGCAGGCTGTGCTGCATCAGGGTCAGGTGCAGCCTCACCACTAAGTCCATATCCCAGAGGTTGGGGGGGTTGTAGGGTGATCTCCTACCTTGGTGCAGCCAGTGGTCTCTGCTCCCCACTGCTATGCTGGAACATCTGCATTTATTTATTGACAAATAAAACTTGTAGAATTTTGCAGCATTTTAAAATATTGTGTGCAGAATTGTTAATTTTTTCGCTCAGAATTTTTAGGTGCAAAATGCCCTCTGGAGTAAAAAGTTACTGCAGTTTGCAGTGCAAAGTTACATCCTTCCCCCAGTCTCATCAGCAGCTTGGGAAGGAAAGAGAGAAAGAAGAGCTGCATCTAATGTAATCAAGGGATTGTGTCATGTGGAGGCCTTTGCACTAAGTTGACCAAGGTAACAAGAGTCCAACTTTACCCGTTACTGAAAAATCAGCAAAAGTTAGATAAAGATGAGATGTGGATTTTGTTTGGATTATCCAAATAAAAAGGTCTACTGTAACCACCCACAGACTATGTTAAGATTTTATGTGGTGAACAAAAGGAAAACGGATTAGGAAATTAATGGATAAATTGGTAGGCTCAGGGGCAGCTCCAGACATTTCGCCGCCCCAAGCATGGCATCATGCCACAGGGGACGCTCTGCTGCTCTCCGGTCCCACGGCTCCAGTGGACCTCCCGTAACTGCGGAGGATCCTCTGGTCCCGCGGCTCCAGAGTCGCGGGACCAGAGGACCCTCTGCAGGCATGCCGCTGAAGGCACCCTGCCTGCCGCCCTCCCGGCAACCGGCAGAGCGCCCCCTGCGGCATGCCGCCCCAAGCACGCGCTTGGCGTGCTGGGGCCTGGAGCTGCCCCTGGGTAGGCTGAATTTCCAGCACAACTGGTGGACGAAGTAATGAGGCAATGGCCAGAATAGCCTGCCCATCCCTCCCTCCCCTTTTAAAGTCCTTAAAAATACTTTAAATACTAAATACTAGGCTGGAAAACAAATGGACTGAAAGGCGCAAGCTTCACTGTCATGGCTGCCAACCTGCCTGCTTTCTCCAGGACTCACCATAACACAGCGGGCTTTCATTGTTCTGATCCTGAAAGGTGTCCTGACCAGATGGGGACAAAAAGAGGAACATAAATTACACTGCCAGGTCCAGCAGCTTTGGCTAAATCCTGGGAAGTGAGCCTTGGGGTCTTGCTGTCATCCACTCCCTCAGCTGTCATTTTCCTTCCCAATTCCCCCCCCCCCCCTTTCTTGCCTTCTGTTTAATAAGAGCCTGGCTCAGCTACCAAGACTGCATCTGTTGCAACACTGCTGTGAGCCTGTGACCCGAGAGGCTGCTAAAAGCAATGGCCAAAACAGCACAACACTGGTACAAGTTTGCCAGGTCTCGGAGTGGCTGATGAGACTATGTGCTGTACCTGTCTTTTTCCAGCAGCAAGGCTGCAAGTGAGAGTCAGCACCAGAGACAGAAGCTGCATGTTCAGTGTAAGCTGGTCTTTTCTGTCCCCTTTTGTGGGTTTGTCTTGTTGTGTCTTTATGGAAGCAGGACTGGACTTTAACAACAGCAGCTCCATCACATCTCAACTAATTTTTTCTCTTTCCCCCAAAAGAACAGGTATTGCCATCTTTAATACCTGCTAAACGGCAGTCAACCAGGGGATTTTCTCCTATAAAAATGAAAGCCTAACTTCATACTGTGCACTTCAAATCCTTTGACCCTTTTTTACCCTTTTTTTCTGTACCTTTAAGAAATGGTTAAAAAGATTTTTAATGGTGGTCGTTGCCATGGGACTAACTAGGCAGAGGTCACTGTAGTTAAAATCCCAAATCACATGTAACTGTTTAGTGTTGCACAGTGACAGGGTTATGTTAATAACTTTGATTCTGATTTATTCTGTCAAAATTATCAATCGCTCTTCTAGCCATTCATATGGAGCTATTTCTGCCTTAGTCCAGGAGCATCAGGGAAGAAGCGAAGTTGGGGGAACTTACAGGTTGGATGAATGAGGTCACCAATAGCCTTTTCCTCTCCCAAGGGCCAATTCTGATCTCACACCAAATGCACACTGGTATAGTTCTATTGGCTTCAACCAAGTTACCTTTGATTTTGCACCAGGGTAAGTGAAATCAGAATGAGGCCTTTCTTGCTTGAGTACAGGCTCTCAAGTTAACTTGTTGAATCCTGCTGTAGACATTTGCTCTGCACATTCCCACCCTGGAAAATGCACAGCTCCAGTGGCTATTCACATAGATATATAAATGCAAACCATGTCATTTTCCAACCCACATTACCTCAGGGCTAGAACTATGTAGGATTTCTCTTTGCCCAGCTTACGACATAGGGTGTTAAGTGCAGGCTAGTGATGATAGTTATAGGGCAACAGGCCACCTATCTTAACATTTAGTTCAAAAGGAAAAGTAACATTAACTTAGCGAATGAAAATAGAGATCCACTTCTTATGTTAGTACTTTATTAGCATAACACCTAGAGGCTCTAGTCATGGACCAGAACCGTACGTACTAGGCACTGTACAAATGCAGAACAGAGACAGATTGTAGGCTCTTTGTAGCCAGAACTAGGTATCTGACAAAAGACAACAGATGGAGACAAAGACGGGGAGTGAAAGGAAACAGTGAGAATGTTGGTCAGCATGATAAGCCGTGATCTCAGCACACCAGTAGCATCACCATTAAGTTTTTTTGTAGACACCGTAACAAAGTTTTGAGGATGGATTTGAAGGTAGATATTGAGATAGCATTGTGAGTGGTTATGGGGAACTTCTCCCAGCATGTGAGAAAGCATGAAGGTGCATTGTCTGAAAATTTAGCGAGTAGGCAATGGAGACTGGCATTGCCATCGCTTGGGTTTTAAGTGCAATAGATAGAAGACTTACATTTTTAAAATTGATATTCAGTCATATCTGGTTCAGTATAATTGTCAGAGATTAATGCTTTTGTTTTCAATTTGGAGCTCTAGTTTAGAAAATGTATTACAGTGCACCTTTAAGGAACAGTGTGTTACTATGTAAAATATCAAGGGAGTTTTAGTGCCTTGAAAATGAGCACTAAAAAGAATTCAGTGGGACTATCTGAGAAAAGGATAATATATTCAAACAACCATTAGCTAATGCCGAGGGAGGGAGAGCAAGAGTGAAAATCTATGTATGACTAGAGCTGGCTAATTAACTGATTTTTTTTTCGTTTGTGTCAGTAAGTTCAGATCAAACTAAAAAACTGATTTTTTTTAAAATTTTCAGCAAATTGAAAAATACATCAGAAAAAGTACATTTTGGATCAAGCTAAATATAATGTTTCATTCAGATTTTGGGCACTTTTGACTTTTGTTCCAATAAAAACAGAGGAAATGAAGGGCTGTTGGGTATAAGGGGAGTGGTACTTCCTCTTCCTCACTAAAAGAGGAAGAGGAAGTACCACTCCCCTCATACCCAACAGCTCAGAGGTTAGGGTACTCAGCTAAGATGCAAGAGATGCACATTCAAATCCCTACCCTAGGGCATGGACTTGAAGCCAGTTCTCCTCCCTAACAGGTTCATGCCCTAACCCCTAGCCAATGGGCTATTCTGGAGTGAGTCTTTTCTGTTGAAACTGGTCCAATTTGTATAAATATTTGAGTAGTCATTGGGCCAGTAAGAAAGAATGGCTCTATAGCTAAGTTAAGGTACTCGCCTGGGAGAGGGAATGCCATGCTCCAGACGCTGCTCCAGTGAGTATTTCATTATTTATACAAAAAGTGGAACAGCTGCAACAAGAGAGATTGCAAGCAGCACAGCACAGAATAGCCGACAGCCTGGGAATTGGGGCATTCAAGTAAAGGGGAAGATCTTGGTTCAAATCCCAGTTCCGTAACAGGGAGGGATTCAAACCTGGGTTTCTCACACCACAAGTGAGTACCCTAACCCCAGGGTATTGGCTATATAAGACACCATCACCACCATCCTTTGAATGGCATTGAAATCCCTCTGTGAATCTAGCAAGAAAAATCTAAACATTTCTAAAAATTCTCATTTGTTTCAACTGAAACAATTCACAGAAATTGAAGTGAATTCATGAAATGTTTCTGTCAACCCAAATCTGCATTTTTTTGGTAAAACAGAGTTTGGGCCAAAATGTTTCACACAGCTTTATATAGGACATACTTCAGAACTGTTCTGAAAAATGCAGGACCATCACCTCCCACAGTAAAGCCACCAGCTGCAAGGGAAAGAAGGGTTTCTGAGGATCCTCCTTGTGGACGTCTTCTCATATCATCATATCTAGGAGAAAGGGCACAAGATTTGCTCCCTACAGAAATGACTGCAGTCCCAACCCCAAACTTGGCAAATGTCCAAGGAGCTGTGGTCAAGCTCCCATTGTAGCTACCCAGCAGACACTACTGGCCACAGTTGCTCCCTGGAAATAGGCTCTGTGGGAAAGAACAGTTTATAAAACAGACAAAGTAGGAGATGGAAAAAGAGTATGTCACTGACCCCACTATTGGCCCGCCCATTTCTTAACCAGGATCAAAACCCAGCATATGATCTTTGTGAGCCTCTGAGCTACTGGTAGACTTAGAGATGATCTCTGCATTGTGTATGACCAAAGACCTACTTAATATACCAATCCATATATACATAACATGCATATTTCAGTACTTTCCAATAATTCCAAAGGATTTCCTGCATTTCCCCTCAAAGCTGATGTGACAATTAAGACTTTTTACAGTGAAAGGAGGAACCACAGGAAGTGGATAATAAAACTGAAAACAAAAGGCAAAGAACAGCAATTTCTGATAGATATAATCAGACACAACAGTGAATCACTGGCAGACTGAAAAAGACGCAAACAATTCCTCTCCTGCATGTCTGCTAAACAGATGTTTTAATATGTTGCCCTTATTTAGATATTCTATCCAGATTGATATTGTGTCATAACTAGAGCTCAGTAAGGTCTGGTTTTGTTTAAATTATGTGTAAGTAATAAGATTACACAAACTGAAGAGAAATCAGAAAACTAAAGAAGTTAAAGTGAGGTTCTGTTCTGAAGAGTGACTACATTAAATTGCCATCTTGTTTCTCAACTCCTCTTCTCCTGGTGTATATTCAGAGTCCTGTCAGTTGATCTGAAGGACTAAAATCATGTACTTTTTATTAAAAATAGCCCTGTAGAGACTATGCAGGGCTGGGAATGGGAGCTGGATTCTGCCTAGCTTACTTATCAACAGGATTGTTAGTGAAGTTCCAAGTGAAGATTTTTTATTTTTGATGATTGAGCCCAACAAACACCTCTTTTTGGGTGAGTAAGGGATCTTAGGCTTCTCTATTTCACAAATACTCCTGAACATCACAGACCATCACTGAACCTGAAATATCTTTACTTGCATCCACTTTCAGATCACAGAGAAATACATCTCTCATTTCTGAAAGAACTCACTCTTACCACAAACTTTATCTGGTAGCCAAGGTGAGGGAGATAAGATCAGAAATACAGCAACACCATGGAAGGAAAGGCAGGTCTTGTGTCATTCTTTTACTGTGATATGTGCCTCCAAGCTGAATTTCTTTTTCATCAGATTTTGTTTAACCGAAGCAAGTGATGCAGTTTCTGTGAAGACATCTATAATGGCACTTGTTTTATTTAAACAGACACAAATCTTAATAGGGCACCAAATATGGTATGAGACACTCTCTCCACCACCCCTTCTTTTCTCCATCACTTCCTAGTCAGACATCAACCTCCACCTGTTTTGCTTCACTTATTCCTCCCTCATGGGGAAATGGTTCATGCAGAGCACTGCTTGGTGTTGGGCACCAACAGATCCATAACACTACATCTAATGCGACAGTGGGAAGCAGGAGGCCTGGGGTCAATTTGCTACACCGCCACTGAACTAAAAACAGAAGCCAGCTCTCAGTATAATGATGAAAAATCCAAGGAAGGGTTATATATCACAATCATGTAGCCCTCAAGTGATGGTACTGAAGTGTTTTATTCAGCTGAGAAGTAACCACTGCACAATAATCTGATAGCAGTGCTGAGTTCTGACTGGCCAGTTGCTTCTCTTTGTACTAGTGTTACCTCTTGTTAGAGTTTCTATATTGTATTTCCTTCTCAACAGAGCCGGCCGTAAAACAAGAATACTGTTTTGTGAAAAGTTTTGAGGTTTTGACAATTGAGTCCTCTCCGATGCAGAATGAAATCAAGATCTTTTTGAAATTTTTTCTGCCAAAGAGAGAGAAGCAAGAGAGAACAGGCAATAGCCCGATGGTTAGGGCACTCCCCTGGGAGGCGGGAGACACAGGTTAAAGTCCCTACTCTGCCTTATTTGTGCCAAGGATTTTAACCTGGGTCTCTCACCTCCTAGGGGAGTGCCCTAACCAGTAGGTGATAGAACAAGACCCACCACAAAATATTCTATGGTTTGGACCAGAAATTCCATCCTTAACCTGAGAAGACTTCCTGATAAAAGTTTTGGTGAATTCAACAGAAGTGTCTTAAGAGGGGTGCTTGCCAGATACGGAGAAGGGATTTGAATGTAAAAAAATCACTTAAAACATCACAGTCATGTATGTGATTAGATATCAGGTCAACATTTTTACATGTGCATACTGCTCATCCTTCTGTTATACTGCATGTTTTCTATTGTAACATGCACTATGAAATGTTTTGGAATTACAAACATAACACATCTGAACATGCTTTCTATGCATTAGCCAACATTTTCAAACTTATGAGCTAAAAACAAGGCTCCTACAAGGTGGTTTTGATTCTGAGAGGTATGGAGCAGCCTGGGGTTTCTGATGCCTTCACATAGGAGTGGTGGTTGCTCAGTACATTAGATGATCAGATAATTGATTTAGGTGCTTAAATATAGATTTCAGTATCTAATCAATCACTTGTGTTTCAAACTTTGGAGAATTAGACATAACTCCAAACATTACTGAAAATATATGAAGCAAGTCTTGTGCCATATTATATATAGTCTTCCTCCAAGAATCTGTAACATAATGAAAGTTGCCATACAAGGCTGAAGGAATCTGGAAATCAGTCTTCTAATTACTCATTTCACATAAACAGAGCAATTAAAAAAGGGAAGAAAACAGTTTCAGAACAGAGACAAAAATAATGAGCGAAGATCATCTAAATTGCCCTGGTTGCACAAGTCTAAGTGAAGTTAGAATTTGGTTATTAATAAACAGCATTTTTATTGTCTTTTTCTAATTACCAGAGAAAAATATTTGTTCAATCGGAATTAAACTTGTAACTTTGTCTAAAACAACTAAAAATACTCCCACTTCATTAAAAGCAGCAGAGAATCCTGTGGCACCTTATAGACTAACAGATGTTTTGGATCATGAGCTTTCGTGGGTGAATACCCACTTCGTCATCTGATGAAGTGGGTATTCACCCACGAAAGCTCATGATCCAAAACGTCTGTTAGTCTATAAGGTGCCACAGGATTCTCTGCTGCTTTTACAGATTCAGACTAACACGGCTACCCCTCTGATACTTTCCACTTCATTAGATCGTTTTAGTGTTAAAAACACATGCACATATTAAAAAAACCAGGAAATTCTAAGTTAAGATTGAACTTGTAAGGTGCCCCATGCTAAAGCCCAGTAGCACACAACTTAAGCCTGATACCATATCATATAGTCTAGGTAGTGAGAGTGAACCCAAACATTCCCAGTTCCTGGGTTTATTTTAATTGCACGATCTTAACATTGCATTAAACATCATTTTTTGGCTGTAATTACATCTGACTGATGTCCACAGTGTTCTTTACTATCTTCCCCAAGGTAGGGTGTCTATGGAGTTCCATGAGAGTGGGATCCACAAAAGAACTTACACGTTGTGGTGCTGAGCCTCACGGCACCTAGCTTTTCAGTGCCCAGAAAAATCATAGGGAGATCACTGCCTTGGATAGGTGCCTAGGTTCCCGTACAATAAATGAGGAGAGATTGGTGCCTCTGATTGCAATCTACAATGCCTGCATCCAAGGCAGGGAGCCACCTAAGTTAGCCAAAGGGGAGGGAGATGCCAACCTGAAGAGTGTCCCCCCAAGTGCCCCCCACCCCCAAGTTCAGCACCTAAGTCCCAGCTGCAGGGTGGCTCCTGGCTCTTCTTGTGATTCACATATCAGGAGAAGATAGGCATTTGGCCATTTGAGTTGTGGGGGAGGCCCAAAACAAAATAGCTGGGGACAGGAGGACCTCCCTTCTAACTTTTAGCCTAGGGTACTCACCTTGGAAGTGGGAGACCCCTGGTTCAAGTCCCCAGTCTTCCTCAGGGAGGTGTACCCTAACTATTAGACTATAAAGTCACTCTTTCACTGGCCCAGTTAATATTTAATGGCTGAATTAAAGTGGAACAACTTCAGTAGGACAGCTTGAGGGAGCCCAACATCAGAATATCCCATAGCTCCGTCAGAGCACTCACCTGAGAGGTGGCTGAGACCTGTTCAAATCCCTTCTCCCCTTCAGGAGGGGCGAAGACCTGGAACTAGGGAGCTCCCACATCCTTGTTGAGTACCCTAACCACCAGGCTAAAGGTTATAAGAGAGGTTGTCCTCCCCACCTCCAGCTGTTTTGTGTGAACTCTCCCCAGGGGCCCCATCCAGTAGGCATGCTCAGAGTTACCTGCCAGACAGGCTTCCGCATGTTACTCAGGTGGCTGAACGCCTTCAGGGCTCGTCTATACTGCAACATTGTCACCAAAACTTTTGTCTTTCACAGGTACTAAAAAGCTTCCCCCACCACCCTGCTCCGAAAAGACAAAAAAGTTTTTCCGACACAAGCAGCAGTGTGAACTTGGCTTTGTCGGCAGGAGCACTCTCCTGCCGACAAAGCTTATGCCGCTAGGGGAGCTAGAAGTATTTTGTCAGCAAAAGTGCCAACAAAGTACTGATAGAGAGCATTCACACATGTAATGTAGACAAAAAACTGTGTAGTGTAGACAAGTCCCAAGTTTGTGAGTTGCTCTGTGGCTTAGGCAGGATACAGTCATGCCTAGAGCAAGGCTGCAGTCTGAGTGCCCAGAGGCAAAAAACTGAGGCACCGAGCGAGCTTAGGCACATACAAGGTTCAGGGGCAGCCTAGCAGGAATTTTGTGGATCACAGCAATGCCTGGGAATGGGACTTGTGCACCTAAGTACCTTTGTGGCTCCCACCCTAGATCCAGAACTGCTCCTTTCTAGTTTACTGCTTTATTTCTGTTCACTCACACACTAATAGGAAAAAAAACAATTAAAATGTAATTCCTTAACATTCTTTCTCAAGAGGATGAAATCAAACTATTGAGAAGGTAAGTTCTGTGTTTGCACAGCACCTAGCCCACTGCAAGGCTGGTCCAGGACTTGGGATCCTAGGCACTACTATGATAAAAATAATACTTCCACCACCATCACCAACAGTTTCGTGCTTATATCAGACCCCTGTCTCTACAGCTGAGGAGTTAGCTGCCATCCCATGCTCACTGCACAGATGGGAGTAACTACTCTTGCCAGATCAGATCATGCGAACTCCTTGCCAAACTTGGGAGTATGCTCACCCCCGCCCCTGAGATTTACTAGGTTGAAGGGCACTGCTAAGTTTACTTTCATTTGCAGTCATTGGCCTACACTTTTCTATATGCTAAAGGCACCTATACAGAGATGTGCAAACCAGGACAGGGGACTTATCCACATACCTTACAACATTTTTTGTGTAGCTAAACCTCTTTAAGGTTTTGGAAATCTCTATGCTAGACTCCTTGGCAAAGGCTTTCTGAACTAGGGATTCTTTAGTGCATATTTTAAGGTGAATGGTAGAGTCCTATCAAAAGGTGATGTTCTCTGAGTAGGATGCCAGGGATTTTCTACCCCCCAACCTTCCAGGAAGGGCAATGGTCAGAGGCCCAGGTAAAAACCCCGATTTCCATTAGTGCTTCCGTAGACTTCTTGTGTGAACATTATGAATTCTTGTAACAAGATCCTCATAGTTCTGGCTCTCACTTTCAGCTGGTTCTCATGGTGGAAGGAGATGATCCACTGCGAATAAGCTAATCCTCCACAGGAAGCATGCTGCATTCAGGAACAGAATGGAGGAAGTATGGGTTAGCCATCAATTTACTACTCCAAGTTTGCAGCCCAAAGGTAAAATCTCTTCACCACTTTCACAGCAGGGGGATAGGTTTGTAGAAAATCTGTGAATGAACCTGCCCATGTGAGAGTGTAGTTCCTGAGACTGATGCTAGTTTTCCTTCTTCCAACTTTTTCTGTCGCAGCGAGCAGTGGAATGGAAGAAATTGCTTCAGTTCCTCACCAGTAGTCAGGGTGGGGTTGTAGTGCTTCATGCATTATTCTGCACTTTTAGTTTTTGGTTAGCTAGAGTTCTCTAAGTGTCAGAGTTAGACGGGTTCCAAATATATGGGGGCAGGGAGGGGAAGCAAGGAGAATCTCCCTATTTGAGCCTGGGAGAGGAAGTAGTCCGAGTAGTTCTATGTGAGTGAATACAATTCTAAATATGAGTAAAAGCTTATTTCTTTTTCTTTCCATCTCTTAGTTACAAGGAAAGAAATACTGGACTGCTTATGGCAAGACTAGTTTATAACCTTAACCTTGTATCTATAAAGCTAGAAAAACGAAATACAACAATGCTGTAGAAGGTGCTGCACTCAACACAGAAATAATTATTCTTGACATTAGGAACTGTCAAGTGACTCTCCTCTCTAGATAACATGATTAGTTCACAAACAACATACTCCCATGAGTTGTCAATGCCAATATGAAAGGATGGGTTCTCACAGGGGACTATTTGCCCAGGGAGGAAAACTGTTTAAATAGAGCTATTAATTTACCACTAATGAAGAAGTCTAACTCCATTAAGGGTTTTGTACCTTCTGAAAAATTCTCAGGTCTTTCCTTGCATATTCCTTTGATATTATAGCAGTTGCTAATGAACAAATGCTACCGTCAAGATTGCAAAATCTTTCAAGGGTGTTCTTTTTTAAAACAGCTCCCATCCACATGGTACCAGTTGCCTCCTGGTTTATTAAATCTGCCTACCAGAGGTCCCTACTGGACCTCATGAAGTTTCCTGCTTGTGTAGCCCTCGCTGACTGGGAAAGTATTTGGGGAAACATTTGTGTAGTTTCTCATTCCATAGCCACACCCACACACCTGAAACCTCTTGCTTGCTGGCTTTCATGCCCTTTATCCTGGGCTTTGCGTGGATTGCACTGTCCCACAGGAGCAAAGCTCTCTGGGCACCTCATGGATGTAGAGGTGGTCACCTATTTAACTGTACCCTGATCCAATGAAGGCTTTGACGATCACAGTCAAGGTGCCTTAACCAACAGATAGGTGGACTAGGTGTCAACTGAAGAATCTGAGCAAAGCGAAATATCCCATCAAGGATGGAGGCTGCCACATTGTGCACAACCTGGATTCTTACCATCTCATCAAGTGGTCTCATATAGACTTTGAGGTGGGAGCAGGCAGGATGGATCCCTGTGGGACCCCATACGCAAAGGCTCTTGAGGAAGAGAATCAGGTACTGTTCACCACTCCGTGTCCTGAAGAGAAATAAGCTGAATGCTGCACTATTTACCAGGGGTAGGTCAGCAACATTTTGGGGTTGGCTATATAAAAAGCTAGATCAGTTAAGGAGCATGAACAGTGTGCCCCATGCTAAAGCCCAATAGCACACAACTCAGGCCTGATACCATACCATAGAAGCTAGGCAGCTTAAGAGAACCCAAAACGACCCACTTCCTGGCTTTATTTTAATTGCACAATCTTAACATTGCATTAAACATCACTTTTTGGCTGTAATTACATCTGATTGAACTGTCGCATTTTATTCTGTCATGATAGTACTTCACAGTCACGTCTCTCTGCCTGCAATGTGTATCTAACAGAAGAGGTGCAGTAATGTTTTTATTGGGCCATAGGTTATTTGCCTTTAGCAGAAACACAGCGTTAGGCTCAAGTGGATATAAACCCATCAAGCAAGCATGGCTGGTTATGAAAAAAGAATGGCCTGTAAATCACGTGACCTTTCCACATTTTTCAAACATCTCCTGTAAGTCTAAAGGCCATTTTCATGGTAAGACTGTTCTGCTTTACCCAGTATTTGTTATGCTCATATCCCTATCTTGTCTCAAAGCAGAGAATATATGTTAGCTGCATTACATTCAGCACACAAACATAGGGGTCTACTTAAATCATACACAAATCCCACATTTTTCAGTAGTTGGTCACAGCCTAAATAGCAAATTTTGAGGATGTCTAACACATCTGTGAAGTTTGCTATTTTGCCATGACCAACCCAAGAAAAATGTGGGATTTCTCTGCAACATTTATCAAATTGGGGGTCCCAACGCAAAAGGGGGATTGCAAGCCTATTGTGGAAGAGAGGGTCACAGTATTGCCATCCTTATTGCTGCGCTGCTGCTGGTAGCAGCGCTACCATCAGAACTGAATGCCTGGCCAGCAGTTGCCGCTCTCCAGCTGCCCAGCTCTGAAAGCAGAGTTGAGAGCAGTGGCAGCTGGCCAGATGCCCAGCTCAGAATGCAGCGCAGCTGCCAGCAGCAGCAGCGCAGAAGCAAAGGTGGCAATACTGTGACCCTCCCCCCCACACACAATAGGCTTGCAATGCCCCCCTTTTGGGTTGGGGCCCCCCCACTTTGATAAACACTGCAGAGATATTGCACATTTTTCATGGCTTGGTTGTGGCAGTGCAGAAGTATGGGTGGCAATACCATACCACGCCACACACACTTCACTGCTGCTGGCCACAGCACTACCTTCAGAATTGGGTGTTCAGCCAGCAGCCTATGCTCTCTGCTATGTCTTCAGAGCTGGACAGCCGGAAACCAGATTTCATGGTCCATAACGCAATTTTCACAGCTGCGAATTTGGTAGACCCCTACACATACGCCACTAGTAGATACGAAGCTCCATATCTGTAAAGTTACTGCCTGTGTCTGAAGAGATGCGTACTTGGGAAGGGATTTTTTGTTATCACATTACGCTCTTTTTGAGTCTTAATGAATATGATGTTGGACAAAATAATCCCATAAGGCAGAATTTTTGTTTTTCTACATACAGTAACTGTCCGTCCTACTCATTTAAAGATATATCAGATGCCCTGGTTCAACTAGTGAGGGAAGAAAGAATACAACCAATTAATATAAAAAAACAGCAACATCTCCTTTGAGCAGGGGTATATGATCAGGGCCCTTTGAACAGGATCTGAATGCACCAGAGAAGGGAGGCTCCTTATCCATTTCCCCCTATTCTCGTCTCCATCCACTCAGCCCATTCACCCATGTAACAGTCAGCCACAATTTGCCCTTAACTTGCTATGACTTTAGTACTGCTTACCAGGATACAGAATGAAACTAGATTGTACTTGAATGGCTAATGTAGATGTGCAGCTGACTGCACATGGACAAATCCCTGCACCCACATTTCCCCCCCACCATGACTTCAAGTGGGTTTAACACAGATGGAGGGATACTTCTGCAATTGATTGTGTACAGGATTGGGCCTTAGATACCAAGGGAGCATGCTTATTTGTCAGGTGTGCACTGAATTGGAAAGGGTAATTCAGGAGCCAGTATTAGACTCATAGACTTTAAGGTCAGAAGGGACCAATATGATCATCTAGTCTGACCGCCTGCACATAGCAGGCCACAGAATCCTACCCATCCACTTCTATAACAAACTCCTAACCTATGTCTGAGTTACTGAAGTCTTCAAATTGTGTTTTGAAGACCCCCAAAAACAGAGAAAAAACCAACAAAAGACCAATACCCCCCCCTCCCCTGGCAGGGGGAGAAAA
>NC_133771.1:131500746-131504608 GCF_003597395.2 Chelonoidis abingdonii
TGATTGGCTGGCTACTTTTATAGGACCCCTAAGCAGGTAAGCCCCGCCCCCTAAACAGGGCTCAGCTTCTCTCCCAGCACACTGCCCCTAGCAGCCTCCACACATACAAACTACAGCACACAAAGTAAGTGACCAACTCCACTTGTTTTTTTTCTTTTTAGTAAGTAAATGAAGAAATGGCTCTTTTAAAAAATATAATGAGAAATGTTTAAAGAAAAAATTCCAAAAAGCCCATAAAAATCCATTTAAAAAGCCAATTAATGTTGCTAAGTTACAAAAATATTGTTACCTGCCAAATCTTTAAAAGTAAAGAAACAAACAAATAAATAAATAGCTAAGGACATCATAAATCTTACACTGCCCACATACAACATTCTTATCTAGTAGAAAACACAAAGTATTACTGACAGTAATATCAAGAAAAAAAAATAGATTAATTTCTTAGAAACACATGTATCAATACCAATCTATGGTAAAAATTACCTATGTGGACATGCATGTAAGGCTAGTCAATTTTAAATTTCATGTTTATTTTTCAAAGAGGTTATGTTTCTATTTTGAGATTCCTCCTAACGGAGTAGTCTAGGATTTGGGGTCAGAGGTAAGCTTATTTGGTTGAAAAAAATGCATTACTTGATAAGAACGTGTTTGTTCATTATTTCAGCAGAAGAAGATATACAATGTCTTTAGCTGTTCCTTTCTAAGAGCTTGGATTTTGTAAACAATTTGATGGCTAAATGCACTGCTGTCACTTAGCAACCTCAACCAGCTTTTAAAACAAAAAGTTTTTTTATACACCATCTCTCTCTCTCCCCCTCCACATTGTATCATAAATTTGATGATCAGCTACCTATTTGCTTTTTCTGGAAAGAACAAACTATTCCTGTGATCAAAAGACCTTTTCAGGCACAAAGCCTTTTAAACATTCTTCTTGTCTACTAACCTTCCTGTTGCAGGATAAAACTACGTTTCAGGTTTATTCCTACACACAAAATACAGAGAAATAAGTCTTCTGGGCAGCAAAAAGACCAATTCACAGCAGATAGTTTTGTATATATCCCACATATATATTGATAGTTTCCCTTTGTTTCCATACATGTATTTCTATCTCTTTAGCTAAGCAACTAGGTTGCAATCCACAAAAGGCTTAGTCCTTGCAATGCGAATGATACATGGTAGTTAAATATTTATCCACAATGGAACAGTCATTGGGTAAGAGAGAAAGAGAATGACTGTAGTTCCTAACAGGGAAACCTCATCAGCAGAAATACCATTACTAAACTTTAAGGTAATGGCCTCATCTGACATTGTAACGAAAACAACTCTTGGGACAGTAGGTTAGAAGATTACTAGCCTGACCTATGTCAGTTGTCTTCCCAGCCACTGAATGATCAGGGATTGTATGCCAGGTGTTGTGCATACTGAAGCTACATAGAAATTGCTGTAGAGGTAAATTCAGTGACATTAAATTAACAATAAATAACCTGGAAAACACATTTCCAGACTTTCTATAGTTGGCAGTTGAATAATATCCCATTGTTACGGAAAATTTATGTTGTTGTCGTCAACTGACTTTAGTGTTACATAAGAACAGATGTACTTTGAATACATTGTTGGCATAATGACAGGAATACAAGAGCAACAAGTCTTACATTTTTGCTCCTATGAGAATGCTGTGTTTATCCTTTAATATTGATACTTAGTCTAGTCTTCCTTCAACTTCTGCATTTCTATAAAAATAGATGTGGAAGAACTATGGATAAGTGTATTTAGGGCACCTGTTTTGCCTTCCCTTTGACAATTATGTGTATAATATAGTAGCTTCAGAGGGTACTGCTAGTAGCCTCTCTCCTGCCTTTTGGACTACCAGACACCAAAGAGCATGGCTTATATGCCACTCTGTGCTCTCTTCAAACATTACCACAAGAATTCAATTTCTGCCTCAGCTTTCATCTAGCTACTGATTTTACTGTTGGAGGAAATGCATTTTTCAAAGCAACAGCAATATTTGAAAATTTCAGAACAGGGATGAGGGGTGGCTCTGAAATCCTACATTTTTCAGTTGTGCCACGAAGTTTTCATTAGACAAAACCTCTCAATTTGTTTAATTCTATTTCTGGATAGGTGGCAGCTCTGACAGAGATGTCATTTTTGTTGACAATACGTTGAACTTCAACCACATGTTTCCAGCAGCAGATATGAAAATACTAAAAGTTAAGACATGCAACACTCCTGGAAAAGGTATAAAGGAGCAGAAGTGTAGAAAAGGAAATGCTGAATCCACCTAAATGAAGCTATTTTTGAGGAACACACCTACTGTTTTACAGTGCACACAACATAACTTCTCTTGAAATAAAGAATACAGCCCCCAGTGGAAACTACAGGGAGATCCTAGACAGGAATTTGGCCAGAACAGTGTCTGGGATTAACACAATCCTTTCACATCACCATGGGATCTTTAACAACTCTGAGGGTATGGCTACACTGGCACTTTACAGCGCTGCAACTTTTGCGCTCAGGGGTGTGAAAACACCCCCCCCCCCCGAGCGCTGAAAGATACAGTGCTGTAAAGCCTCAGTGTAATCAGTGCCACAGTGCTGGGAGCGCGGCTTCCAGAGCTGCAAGCTACACTCGTAGAGGATGTGTTTACGTGCAGTGCTGGGGAGAGAGCTCTCCCAATGCTGGCGCTCCAACCACACTCACACTTCAAAGCGCTGCAAATTTCAAGTGTAGCCATACCCTGTGTTGTGAGGCTTCCATTGGCCAAAACATCTCTTTCTAAGTCACTAAATCATCAGTTTCCATTACCACTTTTAGACCTTTCAGACAGAGGGAAATTCTCTTCTACAGAGGAATAAATTTGCCTGGAGAGCAGTCATACTTTGACAATCAAAACATGCCAACCATCTATGTGCTTAATTATTCTTAGAAGCAGCATGGCTAACACCAATACTTGCTGCTGCTGGCTGGTGCTGGACAAATCATTGTCTATAAATGTTGCCTTAGTCATTTTTGCCCTCTGGAGCATTCAAAGAACTTGTCCACTGTGACAGCAAAATCAGACAGCACTAACTCAGACAATAGGCAATGTAATTTTTTTTTATTGGTTTTGCTATTTTATCTGATTTATGTGGAGTGTGCGTAGCAGGGGGAAGGATGCTAACATAGCCCAAAGCATTTTGTTTAACACATCCCTGCAGTGAATGTGATCTATTGTCCTCATTAAGTGCCTTCAGGCCACCCTTTAAAAAATATAGATCAAGGGTTCCCTGATAAATCGGCTTTGGATTTGGGTGCAGCACATCCATCAGCTAGAAGATTGCCTAACAGCCTGTGGCAGACCTATTAGTCACTTAGCCAGTAGTCCATATATCCATGGTGATGGGAACCTAACATTCAAGAAACTGGTCCTTTTCTGTACTATTTATTAGGAACGTAGATCAGCAGAGTTACATTTCTCAGGGATGTGAAAAATCCACCACCCCTCCCCGCCCCCGAAAGATGTAGCTATGCAGACCTAGCCTCCAGTGTAGGCAGCACTAAGTCGTCAATGCAAGCATTCTTCCGTCACCTCCTTCCCTCCTCTCAGGGATGGATTACCTAGGCCTGGTCTACACTACGCATTTAAACCAAATTTAGTAGAGTTAAACCGATTTAACCCTGCACCCGTCCATATAACGAGGCCCTTTATATCGATATAAAGGGCTCTTTAAACTGATTTCTGTACTCCTCCCCGATGAGAGGAGTAGCGCTGAAATCGGTATTGCCATGTCGGATTAGAGTTAGCATGGCCGCAAATCGACGGTATTGGCCTCCAGGCGGTATCCCACAAGGTCCTCACTACTCACCAAAACTAAATCTA
>NC_133771.1:131505774-131539244 GCF_003597395.2 Chelonoidis abingdonii
GTGCAATAGGGATGGTAACTGTCTCTGCTACCTTGCAAAGGCAAATGAATGCTGCTGTGTAGCACTGCAGTACCGCCTCTGTCAGCAGCATCCAGTACACATACTGTGACAGTGACAAAAGGCAAAACAGGCTCCATGGTTGCCATGCTATAGTGTCTGCCAGGGCAATCCAGGGAAAAAGGGCGCGAAATAATTGTCTGCCGTTGCTTTCACGGAGGAAGGATTGAGTATGACATTTACCCAGAATTACCCATGACACTGTTTTTGCATTGGGATCTCAACCCAGAATTCCAATGGGCGGGGGAGACTGCGGGAACTATGGGATAGCTACGGGACAGCTACCCACAGTGCAACGCTCCGGAAATCAACGCTAGCCTCGGTACATGGACGCACACCGCCGAATTAATGTGCTTAGTGTGGCCACGTGCACTCGACTTTATACAATCTGTTTTACAAAACCGGTTTCTGTAAAATTGGAATAATCCCGTAGTGTAGACATACCCCTACGCTGACAGGAGAACCCCTCACATCCGCATGGGTAGTGTTTATACTGAAGCACTACAGCAGCACAACACTGTAGTGGTTTTATATGTAGACTTGCCTAAGTTAAACCTGGAAGGGTTCTTGGTGCTGTACAGATTCTGGCTTAGTTTGCAATCTGAGCTCTTAAGTCTCATGGTGATCAGCAGGGTATGAACGAGAAAGGCAAACAGTTTTTTCATGAGCCCCTGCAATAAATGAATGTTTGAGAAAACTTTAGATGAGGAGAGAGGAGACTCTCCTACACTAAGAAACAGATGATGCTTCACCTCTAACTCTGCCTTCTTAGCCTCCTTATTCTGTGTGCACCTTTTATAAAAGCCACTGTGGCAGGCAATTTAGACAGGCATCGCCATGCCCTGTTCTGGGTTACTCACTTTACATCCCACTTGCTGGGAAAAGTACAGAAAACAGAATACAATATGATACCACCATGTAAGCACTTCATGGACACTTATAGACAGAAGGCAAAGGCACATAAAAAGGTGAGAAAACCCAAGACCAAGGTGCCAAGAAACAGTGAGAACTCCATATAATGCAACTGTGATGAAGTGAGAATTTTCTGTAATATTTTTATGCTTCTTATGTGTGCCTCAGTTTCCCTCTGTACTTTGCATTGCTACCCAGGTGTGCAAGAGGGTTAAATCTCCTCTTGGGACAGAACAAGATACAGCATTTTTCTTCTGCCTAATACAGCTTTGAAGCTATATAAGTCATTGTTCAGTTGTAAACTTTTGAAAGAACAACCATAATGTTTTGTTCAGAGTTACAAATTTCTGAGGTGTTTGTAACTCTTAGGTTCTACTGTACTTAAGAGGGGAGCCCAATCCTCATGCACTTCCTCATGTCTACAGGAGGGGGCTCCACCTGGGTAAGTGCATCAGCCTCTAGAAGGCCTATAAAGTAGAGGGAGTTGGACATTTAAAAAAAAAAGTTGTGAAAAAATTAAAAATGTTGACGTTGTTTCCACAGGGTTTAAAAAAATTAAAAAAAAATTGTTTACTGAAAGCCAAGAGCTGTAGTAACCCTTGTGATTAAAAAGTATCATGAAAAAAAATTTGATTTGGGAAACCAGCTGTTTTCCCCTGAAAGTCTGTATTCACAAAGTGGCCATATAAAACAGATGTACTCAAAATATTTTCTACATACTCTACTTATGAAGTTTGGCAACTTCCCTTTCCCAAAATCTTCCCTGTGGGGATCAGGCAACTTATGGGTCCCCACGGATTTATAGTTCACCATCACATCAGCCTCAGTTGTGGCTTGGAAATCCCTTAAGAGACAAGTCTTATGAAGTTCATTGGCCCCATTCCACCTCAGGAGCTTGCAGGACTCCCCTGGCTTTGGAAAACCTTTTGATGCCCTTCCAAGCTCCTACCACCATGCAAGAATTAAGAGAGGCTTTGGCAGCTTCTCTAGCCCCCATCAGATAAAAGTCTCATTAGGACTTAACAAGTATACTAAGTCTTGTGGGATGATTCCTAAGAAGCCTTCTAGTTCTCAGGGGTAGGAGTGTCAATGAGCCTGAAGCTCATGAGGATGATGAGCAGGTTTTAATCCCAGTTTCTGACATGGCACTGAATACAGTTTGTCCTTGTCTACACTTACAGGTCAAACCACTATCAGAAGCAAGTATTTTTGTAGTGTAGACAAGACCATAGTAGTGTTTATTTATCTTCACTGTTAAGATAGTGATATCACAACCTATTTGGGATGAAGAGCCAGTCTAATGGATGAAGTAAACCCACAAGCTTGGTAGCATTTAGTATCAATTCACTAGTAGAGTCCAGTTCACTATAACTTGTGCAAATATACTGATTAATGGCCCCTGAGAGTAGCAGATCACTATTACAGGCTCTCTTGTATAAAAATGTAAGGAGAGAATATGCCATATTTACCTTCATCTTTTACTCTTTCACACTTAACTTTGAGTCCAGTTCTTTTCTTCCCTACTAGTCAATATATATATACACACACACACACACACACACACACACACACACACGCACTCATAATCCAGTCTCCCATTTTTCTCTTCTTTGTTGAGTTTCTCCCCTACTCCTTCCAGCCAACATCTCATATCTTTCTTCCTTTATTTTAAACTACAAGACTGCCTCTTTCACACCACAGTTTTGCTGTCTCACTCCTGAAGTAATAGAATCTTCATGCTTAGGACAGAATGGCCATTGAGAGTTTCGCAACAATTCTTGACATGTCAGGAATTACGGAAAGAAAAGTATTATTATAACAATTTGACCATTCCCTGGCCATGGCAGAATAGTTCCCTGCTTTATAGACGCCATTGTTTTCTCCAGGCCAGTTTTAAAAATGATAAGCAATGTGGCATCCATAGCTTTTCTTAAAAAGTGACTTCACAGTTTAATAGCCTCACTGCTAGGAAAGAGCTCCAATATCCAACCCAAATAATATATTTTCAGTTTTCAAAGTAGCACTTGAGTGAAAGTCTATTCTCGCAGTATTTCCTGGGGGTGGTGGGAAATACTAGAAATTTTTTCATGAAGGTAGAAAATTGACAAGCATGAAAATATGCAGGAAATTATAACATGCACAGAATTACCTCACTTCTAAATTCTTCATCCAAGCTGGCATCTTCCACTGCAGGCTGGTAATCAAAAGAAGAAAAAAGTCTCAAAGACAGATTAGGAAAAGCCTCACAAAAACACAATTCTGAACCAGACTCTTCTGTTATACTGGTGTAAATCTGAATCAATGTATGTCAAGGCAGTTGCTCAAGATTTACAATGGTTAAATTAATTTTATTATTGGCAATAACTAAAAGACTTAACTGGATTCCAAAAAGTTATTTATTTTTTCTTTAAAAGGTACAGTAATGCTATTACAAAACTACACTAAATCTACTGTGTATATGCACTAAATAGTGTGTATTTTACTTACCTGATATTTAACTAAGTAATGAGTGAATACAGGTTGCATCAAGTTTGAGGAACATATGGAAAAATACTATAATAGACAGGACTAAGAGTGCAATGTTTATTACACAAGATTATGGGCGAACAAACAAAAACAGACTTGTGCAATTAACGTGTCAAGACTGAATAAAAATGAACAGACTAATTTGGAGATCTGGAAAAGTAACAATCTTTCACAAAGGAGAAAGAGAACATATAAACAAATAGGGCCACATTTTTCAGAAGAATTCAGAACTTATTTGGTACCTATCTGGGATGGAGCTTTTGGGTGCGGAGGCCACTGGGGGCAAAAAATTGGCTTTTAAAGCAGACAGTGTAACTGAGGGTTTGATCCTCCAAGTCCTTACTCAGAAAAATATCCCCAAGGGAAGTCACTCACTTTTTTTAAAAATACCTAATTGAAATCAATAGAGCTTTGCCTGAGCAGACTGTAAGATCAGATCCACTCAAAACACATTCTTATTTCAACATCTTTAAAAGATTTAGGGCCAAAACCCATTTACTTTACTCACAGAAGTAGTTCCCTTGAAAAGTTAATGGGTAAAGCAAGTAGGATTCAGTCCTTAATCCTTCCTTGTTTACTCACTTTATACAATCCAGTACATGTCCTTACTGAACCCCTACTGATACAAAATTGATTTAGTGTAAGTGCTGTATTTAAATGTTTGCACTGAGTCACGCTCAGATACTGGTAAATGAGTTTTAAAAGGTTTTTTGGCATAAGGGGGAAGGTTTGCACATATCACAGAAATAAGACGTTTGTCTTCCTCCCTGGCAGATGGCATGTTTACAAAACGTGAAAATCTTATGGGGGAGACAAATGTCAAACTAGCCTCAAAAAATGACATTTTACCCTACATGGATTTGAACACCACTCCAATTCCTTAAAAGTATTCCAATAATTAGTTTTCACATGGCAGACTTTAAAGTGTAGCCCAGGTAAATGTTAAATGTAATAATTGGTAAAAGAGGAAGGTTATTTGCATTCAAATCATTGTGGTGGCTGTTGTAATGTGGACACTTGTCCACTGGAGATTGAACAGCCCAGATTCACCAAAAAGGTATTTAGGCTCCTAGTTTCCACTGAAAAATCAATCATAAAGGCCACTCAACAGCTATCAAACAGTCACACTTTATATTAAAGTCTTTTTTCTAAATAATTTTTAAAGGTTTAATAATTTATCCTTATAACCTGTATGTTACAGACATGAGTAGAATGTGTTATAGATGGTTATAAGCAAAAATCAGTAGAAGAAATCAGACATAAGCCATGATTATGGAACAAGAGAGAGACCTTTTGGATGCTAACAGTTTTAACCCTTATTAAACTATTCATAAAACAAAACCTTAATATAAAGAATGGTAATGGGCTACAGACTTGCTCAAACATTTTTTTAAAGCTGGAAATTAAGCCCAACAAGAATACTGATCTAGGGTCCTAATTTAAATAAGGAACAAGTATATAGTCTGCTTATTTTTGGTTCATCACACACACGCAAAAACATAGTCCCATCATCAACCCAGTGGCAGGGACTGACAACTAGTAGTGTATGACAGATGTAATGGATTTGCATTTTAACACTTCTCTATTGTGAAGTACTGAATAGTTTGGTTTGCTGGCAGTTCCAGAGGAGAGATGGTGGGACACCTAATATTTTTTTGGTTTAGGTTGAATCAAAATTGAAATTTTTGTCAAACTGAAAAGTCAGAAAGTGATTGTTGTGTGTATTTTAAGAAAAGCAAATGGAAAAAAAGGGCTGGTTTCAAAAGAATGGAGAAGGAAGAGGAGGTGATCTCCTTATGCTCAATAGCCCAGTTGTTAGGACACTCATTTGGGATGGGAGAGGCCAGGTGGAAGTCTCCAGTCTGGATCAAGGACTGGAACCCAGGGATTCCACCTCCCAGGTGAGTGCCCTAATCAGCGGGCTACGGAGTCACTCTCCATCTCTCAGCCCCAATGACTATTCAAGTGTTTTATACAAATGCAGAAAACTCCACCAGGAGAGACTGTGACACCCCCCACTTCAGAGTACCTCATGGTGAGGGCATGTTTCTGAGAGTGGGAAGACCTGGATTCAAATCTCTGCTCTAGAGTGAGGGACTGAACCTAGGTCTCCCTCCTCCCAAGAGAGGGCCCTGCCCAACAGGCTGCTGAGTGTAAGACGGGAGGGGAGGAAACTATCACAACTACCTGGTTTGTGAATGTGTCTAAATATCCTTGTGAATCTTGCCCAAAAAGCTGATGTGCTTTCTTTTGATAGTGTCCTAACAAACAATTGGATGTTTCCAAAAATGTCTCTTGTTTTGACTTAAACAGTTTGGTGAAACTAACACGAATTCACTAAATGTTTTGGTTGTCCCAAACCTGCATTTTTCAGCCAAAAAAAAAAGTTAGTCCAAAATTTTGCTTGATTTTACCCTAGGTTTGTAAGTGCCCTAGCATCATGACATCTCAGTACAAAATACAAGTTTGAGTACATTTTAGAAAAAGTTGCTATGCTAGAGAAATTGCTAATGACCATCAGAGCAGGTCTTTGAGCAAAAGACAATCACAGATCTGGTTAAAGCTGATGGGTGTGCTCAGCACGTTTCTTTGGGTCTGTCTACACAGCAACTAGACACCCACAGCTGGCCCATGCCAGCCGACTCAGGCTCATAGGGCTGTTTCACTGCAGTGTAGACATCTGGGCTTGGGCTGAACCCCAGGGTGTAGGACCCTGTAAGACGGAAGGGTTCCAGAGCTCAGGCTCTTGCCCAAGCCAGGAAATCAACTCAGCAATGAGACAGCCCTGCAGCCTGAGCCAGAATAAGCTGGCACAAGCCAGTGTGGGTTTTTCTTTGCTGGGTAGACATACCCTGTGAAGCTAAATGGAAGGAACAATTAAATGCTCTTTTGTGTAGCGACAGCTGAGGCTACCACTGGAGGCATAGGGTCACCTGGCAAAGCTAACTCCATGAGGGCTGAAGGGTTTTGTTGGAACTGATTGCAAACCCAAGATACTGATTGTCTGGAGCTGTGTGAGGCAGAAAGCGAGAGAAGCAGTGGCAAGCATGGTCCTTGGAGAAAGCAGAGATACAGGTTCTTTTGGACCCAATACTCACTGGAAAGGCAGACTTGGATTTCTGAGCAAGGCAACTGCCTGCTGTTATTTATGGTTACTGTGTTCAGGGTAGACAGGCCTGCATGTGCATTGTTTGTAAATAAACAGAATTCCACCAAAGGAACACCCAACCCCTATCACCAATTTCACCTCCTAATTGAAACAGCCCAGCAAGGTCCCAAATGTTGGCCAACTGTGTGAGTCAAAGGGGCAACAACATTATACCCAGAGGTGCCATTTTTCATAGCACACTCGGATTTTCCTAAAACAGCAATTTTTCAGGGCCATTCTGGACTACATAAGGGATTCTCCCAGAAATCAACTGAGAGAAAGTGACCTGCCACAAGAAAGGAGATGAAGGCTATGGCTCAAGATAGCTTTTGATCATCCTCTCCCAATCCCAGACAAATACATCCCTAATGTAGGCTCTTTTCCACACCAAGCTATGGCTATGTTATTTATTGTAATACTATTTTTAATGCTTTTCCCTTATCTTTCATGTATTTCACCTCAAGTCACATCTTAAATCTTTGCAAATTCAACATCTCAGTTTGAGAAACAGGACTTGGTTTCTTGCAATCTTGTCATTTAAGTTAGACTTCAGAAATCTGTTACTTAACTAAGACTATGGTTAGAAAAAGCCACAGTTTTAAACATTTAAACGTAAATTTACATTAAAAAAAGTCTTGCTCTCATTGAGTAATGTAACTATTGGTACTGTTAGTTTTTGTGGCTTGTGTTCATTTCCAACACAATCATTTATATTGCGGTATTGTATTCAGTGCTACAGAAAACCCAGCACAAAGAGAGAGGTTGTAAACTCTTCAGGGCAGAGACTAAGGCTATATCTACACTTAATCCACTGCATCAGTTCAGCTGCAGCAGCAGCACTGTATCCCTTCAGTATAGTCTCTCACTACAGTGACAACAGGGATTCTTCAGTCAACCTAGCACTGTCTGCCCCGGGGATTAGGTTGGCATAACTATATTGCTCAGGTGTGTGGATTTTACCCACACCCTTCTGCAACATAGCTGGATTGACTCTCTTTTGAGTGTAGACCTGGCCAAAGTACAAGGCAAAATCTAAAACTACAGGTATTGCAGACATAAAGGGTTGATGTAGTCAAGAGGCTCTAATGATATAATAGTTCTTAGAGTTTTATAATTGGTTATCAATTACCTTCTCTGGTAGGTACTTACAGTATGTTTGAAAAATGATTTTTAGAAGTGGGTAAAAACAGTGGCTATATTCTGATCTTACCTACAATGGTGCAAAAATCAGGAGTGACTCCACTGAAGTCAACTAAATTGCACTGATGTAAAATGAACCTAAGGCAGCTGAGAATCAAGTGCAGGGAAAAAGAAATACAAAAAAAAAAAAATCTATGCCCCTTCCCTTAAGCATTTTGTAGTGGAAAAAAATTAGTAGATATTAGAATACAAGGGAGACAGGTTTATTTAGCAAGACTACATCTAGCAGTAAGAGGAATGGTTCGGCTAGGAAACAAGAGAACACAAATTCAATCAATGTAGCTAATTACATTCGAGAAGCAAAATTATTCCGGTCAAACATTTTAGACTAAATTTAACCTATTTACACTTTTTAAAAAAAAGTCAATGAAATCCAATCTATATGTAAATTCTATAGTGAAACTGTAGAACAGGCAGTCTCAAGTCTTGGGAGTGGCCCAGAATATCTTCAAGAGATCCCCTTCATTAAAAAAGTACCTCTGTAAAGCAACTTATATTGATCAGTACTTTGTTTTGCTCAAAGTAGGATGCTTGCTTAGACACCAGCACTCACTGGGCAAGGACTTGAAGTTTTTCATCACTTCAGAAATAAGCAGCCATTGAATTCAGCATGCCAAGCGTCCTGGTCATCTTAAGAATCATTCCAAAAGAGGGATTAATATGACATTAGACTTCTCATTCCACTAATACTTAACCCATTGCTAAAGTAAATTAAGCTACTCCCTCCTCTACCCAGAAAATGCATCTTCCACCACCATCAACAAGTGGGTTTGCCTTACAACACAATACAAGTCACTAAAAAGAAAGACATCCTAAAGTTTTGCTAAAAAAAAAACAGTGGGTCCCACACTGAGACAGAACTCCCCAAAGCACTCTCACAGAAATAAATAAGCATTTTATATAAATGACCTCTCCAAACTGGTCCATTTGCAATGGACTTGGGATGCCTGTGGAAATCATTAAGGGTTGGTTTGCAGCTCACCTCTGTGTCCATGGGTTCCACCTCTATCTTTTTCCATAGCTCCAGTAAGTGGGCAATTGGCATGTTGGAGTTTTTCTTTCAAAGGTTGAGGGAGGAAGAAAACGTGTGAGTGAGTGGAAGAGGATGAGAGACACAGCCAGAACGGTGAGCGAGTGAGAGCGCTGTGCCCAGCAGACACAGAGGATTTAGCAGAATGCAGCAATCTCTGAGGTTTGCGGGAGCCCCTTGCTGGGGTCTGTAGTATGGTTTCCTGTGTGATCACCACCAGTTCCCACTCCCCAGAGAAACAGACACACACACAGAGGAGCTGCTTATGCTGCTGCTTCACACTCAGGCTTTGAAAGGGGGGAGAGGGGGAGGGAGGGATATAATTGCTACTCTAGCTTTTGCAAAGTGACTTTGTCAGAGTAAATGCTTCTCTTGCAGCAGAGAATTGAACTACCTTTCTCCTCCCCCACCCACTTTTTAAGAAAAACCTTAATTTGCTCTTTAAAATGATGGGTGCAAGTTGAGTGTGAGGATGCTGCTGCGGCTGCTGCTATAGCAACCGCGGAGCAAGCAGGGGAGGGGAGGGGAGGAGAGGAGCGGCCGAGCCCCGCCTCCCGGTGTAGCTGCTGGCTCCGGCATTGACCGCACTTGCAGCAGCTCCTGGTGGGGCACAAATCATTCAGGCTGGAAGCCTCCCTAGGTGGCGGCCAAATGTCGCGCTGCATGATGGATTTGCAGCCGTCCTCATTCAAGGGGCGGCAGCCGCCTCGGTGAAGTAAGGAAATATCAACAAACTATCAAAACACTGCCTGATTGCAAAGAGAGCTGCTTTCCGGGAAGAGAAAGATGAACTCCCCCCCTTGGCCCTCCAGCATCTCCTACTCTGCAGTCGTGTTCTGGTTGAATATGCAGCCTCTTCTTGTTGTTTTTCTTTTTTACACCAGTTAAAAAACAACCAAACAATCTTAGGGCTCACTTCTGCCAGATGCTAAATGCGCTCAGCTCCCTCTGACTGCGATTCAGCGCCTGGCAGATAAGAGCAATTTAGGGAGAAAGATGGGAGCAGTTTGATTCATTCAGAACCAAAATACAATCCCAGATCCCAGTGGGTAAGTCGGGGAGCAAACTCATGCAGATCAAAACCTAGGTAGGGACTACATAAAAACCTGAGTAAAGCCTTCGGTATTTGCCCCATACAGTATGGTAGCAATGAGTAGTATGTGTATACATGTAAGAACATCTAGCCCAGATGCTGTCTCCACCAATAACCAGTACCAGAGCATCACAGATAGTATTCAAAATAGGGCAATTTCTGAAAGATCCACTCCTATCTTCCAGCAATCAGAAGTTTACAGTCCCCCCCCCCCACGTGGGGTTACACCCTGACTCTCTTGGCCAATAGCCAATAGTGGACCTACCCTCTATGAATTTATCTAGTTCTTTATACTCCTGGTGATCACAACATCTCATGGCAATGAGTTCCAGAGGTTAATTTTGTGTTATGTGAAGAAGTACTTCCTCCTGTTTGAATTAAACCTGCTACCTACCAACTTCATTGAGTGACCCCCTGGTTTTTATAGGGTGGGGAAAGGGTAAATACATATGATCTTGATACAGCTGTCTGACAAAAATGTAGTCACTGATACAATGTACTGTTGACTCTCTCTAATGGGAGTCAGTCCCAACACATCGCAAGTAAATAAACTGGCAAGTATAAGCGACAATAAGAAGAGATCAGCAATGGCGCACATGTGGGAGAGCTGTCCATGAGAAATTCTCAGCCAAGAACGGGCATTTTTAAGAAGCTGCATTTCTTTCCTATGAGAATGATGTTTCTAAAGATCACTCTATCCTTCCACTTCTTTTGATTGTCTCCTGAAGGTTACACCTCCCATTGGACCTGCAGACATTTGCTTGGGCATATTGGCAAGTTGTGTAGGCTATTTTTCCAGAGTGGTATTATCTGCTGGGAAGCTACTCTCTCTGGAATCTGAGCAGAACAAATGAAGATGGCATTCCCCAAGAGGATCTCTCTCAGACTTTATGCTGAGCCCTGCGCATCCTGTGACTGGAGTTTAAGTTTTAAAATATATATATTCTGTGGGGGGGAACAATCATGCATCTTCTAAACCCTGCCTAAGTCCCTTAGATAGAGTCTACAACAAAACTATCAGTCAGACCTCTAGGAGGACAGCATTCAGTTTTCTATGGGGCACACAATGTTTATTTCACAATAACTGAAAGAGACAGATATACATCTGTGCCCCATGTGGGACACTGATACCCCCATTCTTCCAACAAGGAAGGCAATTATGATAGTATGGATTACATCGTGTGTGTGTGTGTGTGTGTATGGTGAGAGGGAGGGCAGGAGGTAACTTTAATTTAGCCTACTCTGACATGAGAGGGGTTGCCCCTCCCCCCAGTCCCTGAACTAGCAGAGTGCAGTTTTGACATAATTCCAAAATTAGGTATAGCCGTACAATAAATACAAAATAAAAAAGGGAGAAAAGCAGAGTTGAGGTAAATTAGTAAAGACATGATCACAAGACCAGTCAGTGCCAGAGTGAAAGTAAAATGTACACATCCACGTACTACAAGTCCAGCAGTCACACACTATGACAACAGTGATAGTGCAGCTATACAGCGGCAGAAGTTTCTGTATGTAAATACACTCCCACCACTGAGTGATGCTGTCATCATAGGTATGATTGATTGTAATCAATACCTTAGGCTCAACTTGCCTGCTTTTTGTTTGATCTGATGACCTTTTCTGGTCAGTTTATTTATGGTCTCAAGTCCTCGTCCCCTTGAAATCATAGTTATTAACACTGCTGTGATGTGAACCTCCCAGTTTAGATATTGCCACCACCTAGTCCAAATATTAGGCTGTCAACTTTTATATCAGCGTTTTCCCCCCCAGATCGCTGTTTAAGTAGCTGCTTAAGAACAAGTAGTAGATCTGTGAACACACATTTTAAAGGTGTGTTCATAAACAAAGAGACATCATATTTCTGTTGCAGGGCTGTGCAAATGCACTATGCATTTTAATGAACAATAATAAGATTTGAAAAAGCAGTTCTGATTCTCAATAAATTAGTTTTTTTTTTTTAAAACATTCTTCCTTAATCTTTAAGTTCATCACTATGGTAGCTATTGTATTACTTTGATGCAGTTAGGGTTTCCTAAGACTTTTTCTCTCCAAAGGAAGATAGTTTCTAGAAGAAAGTGACTCCAACAAGAGCCTTAGCAGGCTATTGTCAGTCAGTTGTAGAGCCACAAGCAGAGGTGTGTCCACAGATATTTCTAATAGAAGTTGGCCTTTTAAATTTTGAAGTGGAGCAAATGGAATCTTCCTGACATCTCTGCCAGAACTGACAGAACTCACAACAGTTGATTCTAGTTACGCCACTTCAGCTAGGCAGATTGCCCAGTCTGATCCTGAGTGCCTTGAATTTGTTCAAAAATTTATTTGCTGAAGAATTTGCACAAATAGTTCTCAATCTCCTTGGAGATATTCCAAATTCAAGATACATTGACTGAACATATAGGCCACGTGGAACATTATTGTTCCCTGACAACATGCAATACATACTTTTGCAAAAAATGCCAACAAATCTGAAGCTTGTTTTCTGATAATTTGGTGCTCCACGCTTAAAGTCAGCTGTTGTGGCGACCTCTTCTGCCAGTGAACTAGATGGTTACAATATTCACAGAAAGCAAAAACCCAAAATGAGATGCAAGTTTTAGCTTACAAACTTAAATAACTGTTCAGGGTTGGGGGTGTTTGGGGCTTTATCCTTGGTCTGCAGCAGCACTGGCCCAACTCTATTGTACATGGAAGACTTGGATATGAACCAACTGGATAAATCTCCTGTTTCAGTCAGGAAGCCTGTCTCTGGGTACCATCTCACGCTGGAGCTGTGTAAGTTGCAGCTTGAGGAGACAGATGCCTGCTCGCTCTGACTGAGCAGCACACTAGAAATAGAAGCTTGAGGCATCCATGTGTACAATCCTATCCCAAGTCATTGGTATGTACTCAGGGTGACTAGCCCCTCCTGCTGCAGCTCTATGGTGAGGGTCACCCTAGCATGGACTAGGGAGTTAGAGTCACTGCAACTCTAAGCGGAAGACATGGCCTGGACAAGTGCAACCATAAACACGTAGCCTTCAACTCACCCATGGCCACAGAATTAGAGCTGTCTAATGCAAAACTGAGCTATGTTACTGATATTTTCTGGCCAGAGGCATAGAGGCAGTAGCCAGGGAGCTACAGCCATACACCTCCTCATCAAAACCTTCTCAGTCAAGGAGCAAAGGCAGGGAGCAGCCTAGTGTTAGGCATCAGCCAGGGGCCTGAACATTGACCAGAGCAATCTCCCCCTAATGGCAGGAAGTAACAAGACGTTCTCGAAGCTCACCACAAGCAGCAGCAACCTGAAACCTAGGCACAGCCATCCACTCAAAGAAAAACCAGGGGCAGAGACTAAAAGAGCCACTGGAGTAGCCTGGATCTCAGTCCATGGCCAAGGTGAGACCAGCTGTGTGGTTTGGACCAGAAGTTACCTGTGGAAGTCCTAAGGAGGCAAGTGGGGAGATGAGTGTTGGAGATTCTGCATCTGTGGCCACGTCAACACACACGTTGACCTCTCCCAGGATAAGAAGTTGGGCATATTTCACCACCATCGCAGACAGACAAGGTATCCATGAGCTCCTTTATGAAGCCTCTTGTTACATGTGTATAATGCACATAATACTCCAATTTGCATATTTGGTTAAAGGCATTATTAAAAATTCCTGATTTTTTTTTTAAATGTGACAGATGCTATGGACACATTGAATATTCAAAAACTGTTGCATCAACTTTATAAAAGTGTTTATATGCTAGCTGGTGATTGTATTCCTGGCTCAATGCAAGAACTGAAATCACTGGGGGGATCATTAATGCAAATCCCTAATACAGATAATCTCCCCAGAAGTTTCACTCCCTGGGGGAGATAGCATATGCTGGTTTGACCTGGTTCAAGAGCCCTGGCAATCGGAGAACAGTATAAAGAGACAACTCTGCTCCGAATGGGCTCATTCACATACAATCCAAAAACGGACATGAAACTGCAACCAGCAGAGACAGGCCCTGCAATACTTTGAACTGGCCAGGAACCCCATGTGAAAGATCAGTAAGTGTATTGTAGACTAGACCTGCAAATAAGTGGTTTTCTTTATCATGCTTTTGTTCGGAATAGCTAACGCTTTGCTCTGTGAAAGCTGGCTATTACTGGTTCACCCTATCATTGCACCTGAGAGAACAGGGCTGCAGGGCTGAACTAGTGTCTCAAGGCTTGTCTATACTTGCAACATTACAACAGCACAACGGAAGCACTGCAGCTGCACTGCCGTAGCACTTGAGCATAGATACTCACTACAGCAATAGAAGGGGTTCTCCTATCAGTGTAGTTAATCCACCTCCCCAAGCCACAGTAGCTAAATTAATGGAAGAATTCTTCCATCACCTAGCACAGTCTACATCAGGATTAGGTTGGCTTAACTACATCACTATGGAATGTGGATTTTCCATACCCCAGAACCACGTAGTTGGATCAACCAACCTTTTTAGGTGTAGAGCTGTCCTCAGACCTGATGAGAGAGTCAGTGAATTGCAGGAGCGTGAAGCCTAAGTCCTCTGTCTGGAGAGATCCTGCCTTGACAAAGGTGACAGGCTCAGCTAAAGGCCCTAAACCTGAGTGGAGTGCTCTGAGAACACCACAAAGGGATCAGAGGTGTGGTTACCTCAGGAACTATGACATTAGCCTCTAGCCTTAACATATGCAACAGGGACACAAAAGGAGGAATGAGAAAGAATACTTTGACATTATCCTTCCTCCAGCACATAGCTGGCGTTATTGCAGGGATCACTCTTGTGATTAGCATTATTGAATTCAATGAGGTTACTCTAGAGAATAAGGGCTGCCCAATAGGTCACTTCTTTAAATTTAAAATGGATATTTTAATCAAAACCTGCAGACTGTATTTCAAGAATATAAGGATGGCCAGACTTGGGCTGACCAATCAGGGCCGGCGCTTCCATTTAGGTGACCTAGACGGTCGCCTAGGGCACCAAGATTTGGGAGGGTGGCAATTCAGCGGCAGGGGTCCTTCCACGCTCCGGGTCTTCAGCGGCGATTCTGCGGCGGGTCCTTCATTTGCTCCGGGACCCACCGCCAAAATGCCCTGAAGACCAGGACCGCGGAAGGAACCCCCACCACAGAATTGCCGCCAATGACCAGGAGCGCGGAGGGACCCCTGTCTAGGGCACCAAAAGCCCTGGCGCCGCTCCTGTGACCAATGGTCCACCTAGTCCAGTAGCCGGTCTTTCAACAGTGGCCAATGACAGATGCTTCAAAGGGAATGAACAGAGCAACCATCAAGTGAGCCATCTCCTATCATCCAGTGCCAGCACCTTGCGGTCAGAGGCTTAGGGACACCCAGAGCATGGGGTTGCATCTCTGACCATTTCACACCAATTATTTGAAAGGAACACTTTACATCCAACTAAAAATTAAAACTTCCATTTTAAAGAAAATCCATTCCCCGCCCACTTCCACATATTAAGATCTTAGAGCCTGATTGTGCATCTTTTACTTACAAGAGTAATTCTGGTCAATTCAACAGGACTACTCATGACTAATGGTTTACAGAATTAGGCTCTTATTCATTGGTGAGAATGACTGTTTTTGTACAGCCTTGGTGATTCATAGTTCTACTACAGTCTTTACACACATAGGAAAATTTGTGGATCGCTCAAAATGCTAAAAATCCATATTTTACAGGAATTATTTGATTAGTCTTAAGTTTGTACCCTTTGCCCATTTCAGAAAAAAAAGTATATTTGATGTAATTGAAAAGCAAGTTTAAAACCAAGATAAGGAAACACTGAA
Organism: Chelonoidis abingdonii; assembly: GCF_003597395.2. NCBI lineage: Eukaryota > Metazoa > Chordata > Testudines > Testudinidae > Chelonoidis > Chelonoidis abingdonii. The sequence goes on from NC_133771.1 coordinate 131,521,523, forward strand.
ATGCTACAAAGAATGAAGCTGTGAAATTTGCTGCCACAGGGTGCTAAATAGCTTAGCAGGATTATAAAAAGACTAGAAATCCTCTAGTCTAGATCAAGAATTGAAGCACTTTATTTAATCCCCCTTCTTTCAAGATACAAGATTATTTCCTTTGCCTCTCTTCATAACAGCGTTATAGTTAGCACAATGGTTTTAATCTTGTCTTCCCATCTGAGCACTAATTAATGGCTACTACCAGCTGTAAAATGCTGGTTTAGCTAGATCAATAGCCTGCTGTGTTATATTAATGCTTATGTTTGCAGAAGATAAAACCTGCATTTATAAAATTCCTTCCATCAAAGATCCTGACATCAATGAATTATGCCTTCCTTGCTTTCTGAGGCAGGGTGTCACAGTGTTTACTACTCACTGTTAGAGCTCTTCCCTGCAGTTTACCTGTGGATTGGCTCTTGACTAGTCTGGTGCCCCTGCTCCTTTGGTTGCTCATCCTGTGGACTCGCTTTCTCAGCTCAGGTTACTCCCTCTTCATGGCTTATTCTTCCTGCCAGGTCCCTATAATTTTCCCCTTCCAGGTATCAAAGTCCCTCTGGACAAACTCTCCCAGGCAGTCTTCTGATCCACTGCCCTGAGTGCACTGATCCACTGCTTGTTCTCCTGTGGCTGGTTGGTAGGGGAACCCAGGCCTGCCCACTGCTCTTGGTTCTAGCCCAGGGACACTATGTCTAGCAACCACAGTCTACCCAATCTCAGACCCAGCTGCTGTTGCCCTAGGCTCTTTCCTGTCTTTGTCTTCTAACCCACCCCTGGGTTACCCTAGACTAGAGCTTCCTCAGCTTTCTATGGCTAGTTCTCAGACTCTTGTCACAGTCTGTATTCCCAGGCTTTACTCCTCCTTGTCTTTTACCAATTCCCTTCCATCCTCTCTAGCTTAGCCTGCCCCTGTCCAGCTAGAGCTCATCATCAATTAGACCTTAGCAGCCCTGACTCCTTTCCAGGTCCAGGCTTTCATGGAGTTAATTGGTTCCTTTTACCTACTCAGGCCTTGTGTGGGGGTAGACCCCTCAGCACACAGGGAAGGGTTATTTGCATTTTAAAGATGGGGAAACACAGAGACATGGAGAAATTAGGGTCACACAGCAAGTCTGTGTCACAACTGAAATCCAAAACAAGTTACTCAATGCCCAGTTCTGGGCCTTACAGACCATACTCCCACCCACCCCACTTCTTTAAGGACATGATCCTCAGCTACACTAAGGCCCCATTGCACTAATCTGGCAGTGTAAAGAGGCCTCACATTGTAGAATGATGTATGTGGCCTTAGTATAACTAAGAATCAGGCCCTTAAATGTTTAAAGAACACTTAAATGGGATGAAATCCTAGAGCAGGGGTTCTCAAACTTCATTGCACCACAACCCCCTTCTGATAGGGACTGAAGCCTGAGCCTGTCCAAGCCCCACCACCCGTGGGGGGAGGGGGGACAAAGCCAAAGCCCAAGGGCTTCAGCCCCAGGCAGGGGGCCTATAACCTTAGCCTCGCTGCCCAGGGCTGAAGCCCTCAGGTTTGGGTTTTGGCCCTGGGCCTCAGCAACTCTAAGCCAGCCCTGGTGACCCCATTAAAATGGGGTTGTGACCCACTTTGTGGTCCAGACCCACAGTGTGAGAATCACTGTCCTAGAAGCATTTTAAATCATCCACCTACTGAGAGTAAAAGTCACATCTTACAAGTCTGTTGACTTACAGAAATATGGGGGAAAACCAAAATTAGGGCCAGATTCTTTGAAGTCCCGAGTACCCTGAACTTCCATTGGGAATATTTACTTCAGTGAGATTTCAGAGCACCTGGCACCTTGAAGGAGACATTCCAGTTCTTTCAGAAACAAATCTTTATTCTTTCAGAATGAGTTGTTTTCTTGGGAGTGCCCTTCCCCGGCTTCTTGCACTTCAAGTCTCGTGGGGCTTGTTTATCCCATTTACACTGATGTACCCAAGGAATAATTCCATTGAAATCAATGGAATTACACTGGTGTTAGACTGATATAACTGAGAGGGGACTAAACCCCTATAAAATGTACACTAATTAAGTTCTACTTACAGACAGCTATTGGCTGTGGGAGAGGTCCATTGGCTTGCTTTGTCAGTGGATGGTTTTTCCTAATACTTTAGCAAATCAAGGATTCAGTTACTTTTAAAATCTTTACTATGAAGCTATTCTGTTGACATTAGCTATTGAAATGCAGAGATATTGAGTATAGGTATTTTGTTGTTAGGATGCATTAAGAGATTATTTTTTCAAACCTTCAAAATGAATTATAGCATGCAAAAATCCCATTAATGCCATGTCTAAAACTTGCTTTGCAGAAGAAAAAAAGTGAGCAAATGTTCTAGAAGCATAATTCTTTCTTGCTTTCTAAAGAAAAGGCTGCAAGTATAAAGTCATAATGAAATCTCAGGGGATCCCAAGCGGTTCTTTTGGAATGCAATCAACAATAATGGTAACATTAACACAGCAAAAGAATACACACCAAATCTGAATTCTGTGGAGCCATTTACTGAGCAAGTGTGACAACAGGAAAGTGGATTTCCAAAAATAAAATAAGATGAAAAGCCAGACAATAGCCATTTTATAAGAATAAGGACACAAGGGCTGATTTTCTACTGGTCAGATCTCTGATTTAGTACAGTTGCTAAATAAAAATACCTCCCGGGGGGAGGGGGGAGGTGGAATCAATTAAATGGCAAAAAGCCACATTAACACAGAGTTAAGGTTGCGTGCATGGTGCTATGTCATTCCCCTGCAGAGTACTGAATTGAGCAAGAGTCAAGCTTCTGGAAACCAGGAAATGCACAGGCGAGATTGCCCATGCAACCTTAACTCTGTACTCTTTCTGCAGTGCCCCAGTAACACACAAACCTTTGTAGTCTGCCAGCTCCACAGTTGCTGAAAGGTACAAGCTCATTACCTCCTTTTTCACCCCATTCACTCTCATCCCCAGGATTCCATCTAATACTGTTAAAGAACAAAAAGGGGGAAAAAATCTATATAAAAAAAATCTGACCATGCCACCTTCTCTCTGCCCTCTTCAATCAATGCCTCAGTAGGCACATAACATGTACTCACACTAGCCCTTGGTACTGTAAGACTCAGGAGATTCCAGATCCCACACTCACACACTTAGCCCACTTCCCAGAAAGAGTAGCACATGTAGACAGCTTAAGAACCATTTTACCGCCTTTTACAACTTTCTTTTCACTGTTTTCATGAACATACTCATGCTAGCTTTGCTTAAATTATCACACAAAAATAGCAATTGTAACTACTGCTTCTACCCTTTGGTGTAGGTACACTTAACACACTGACTGCACCTGGAGTGTGTGCAAATAATTCTTATTGGTTAATGCTAGCTTCATCGGAGCAGAGGGAAGGTGGCATGGGCAGTTGGTTCCGTCCCTCCTTCCTGTCCTTTAACAGCTTTAGATGGAATCCTGTGGGAGTGAACAGCTAGTAAAAGGAGCAGAGCTTGTACATTTCAGAAACTGTGGGGTTAGCAGAGTAAAGGTATGTGTGTAATGAGGTGTACTGGGGCATGGCTGAAAGAGGACAGAGTTAAGGTTGCATGGGAAACCTTAACTGTGCATTTCCTGATTTTCAGAAGTTTGGGTTTTGCTCAGCTAAGTACTCTGCAAGAGGACAACATACCCCTAAGCAACCTTCACTCTGTGTTTCAATGGCAAAAAACAATGTTATTTCCTAGATTTAGCAGGAAAAATATGTTTTTGGTAGGAGTTAGTAGTCATGTAGGTAGTTATGTCCCACAATTAACATACTGAGCCAGCTGCTCCCCTGTTCCCCAGCCACAGACACCGCACCTTTGCCCTACTAGCCCTCCATTGGCCCACCTCTCCAGCCATGCCCATGACCCCTCCCCACTTTTGTATCCCAGCCTCTGCCCCGCAAGCAGGGAACACATTTCCCTGAAGCTTTCATTCCCTGATATACAACCGTTTCTATTGCTATTACTTCCCCCCTCCTAGAACCAACTCATGTGCAGTGTGTGGAATGAAGGACAACTATGTTATAGTGAAAGTGGTGTTCCTGATGGTGTTTGTGCATAGCATTTGTGCCACCACTAGTGAGAAATCACTGACAGTTTTAAGTAGTGTGGCAAGGCCCTTCCTTCTGCCTCACCGGGCTTAGCACTCCCTCCTGTGGCAGGGACAGGGCCTGGGGTAAATCAAGCCCCCCACTTTGGAGTGGGTCTGTCTTCCCTCTTCAGGGTTTGTTTCTCAGAGTCTTCCTGGTAGGCCTTGGGGCCAGGGCCGGTGCAAGGATATTTTGTGCCCTAGGCGAAACTTCCACCTTGTGCCTCCCCTCCCCTCCCCTCCCACCCCAGAGCATCCCTTATTATAAACTGTCAAAAATGAATACTGCATTATGTGGCATTGTTCATTAGAATTAATACACACTCAGCTTGAAAAATTATTAATTCCATTATTTAGTCTACATATTTAATGAAAATAAATGGCCTTGGGTCTCCTGCAAGTGGCTGGAGTCTTACTGCCCCCCGCCATGGATCTGGAAAGGGCTGTTTTGGGGATCAAAGCACAGAGCTAGGAATTGGGATCTGGCTTCTATTCTCCACCCTGGCACCAACTCACTGGATGACTTAAGGCAAGTTACTTCCCTGTTCTGGGCTTCAGCTCCCTCCCCAGTGTGAAGGTGGGAAATGGTTCCTTGCTCCTGGGCTGGAAAGTGCAATGCAAGCGGGAGGGGGCATCTGAAAGCCTGCAGGGCCACCTGGGGGGGGGGGCAAGTGAGGGAATTTGCCCCAGGCCCTGCAGGGACCCCCACGAGAATACAGTATTCTCTAGTATTGCAACCTTTTTTTATGGAAGGGGCCCCCAAAATTGCTTTCCCCCGGACCCCTGAATCCTCTGGGTATCCCTGAAGGCCTGTCTTCCCCACAGGGGTGAGGTGAGGACAGAGTTCCAGCCTCCATCATGACCATCCTGCTTGCTTTACTCTGCCCCATGCCAATCACTGCTGAAGCCCCTTACTCAGAGAGCTCTGGCCCAGGGGAGAGGCATCAGTGTCATTCTGGGCCTGATTTTCAGAGATGCTGAGCACCTGCGGTTCCCCCAATGTCTGTGGGAACTTCAGGGTTCTCAGTACTTCTGAAACTCAGGACTATTTATTTTGAATGCTGGGCCAGGACAGAACCCGCAAAGGCAGGTCCATGTACACCCCTCAATCCACAGCAAGTCTCCTATCAATAGCAATACAAGCAATCAGGAGAATGATGAGGGGCAGTTGGCCCAATGCTGGGAGTGGGAAGGATATGATCCTAATGTTGTCACTAAACTTCTACCTAGTAAAGTTACTGGTGCATCTGCTGTCATTCAGTGGGAGAGCAAAAATCTCTTGGGTGCTGCAGCTTGCCCAGGGTTCAGCTGCACTTAACTTGAGTTGCTCGCACACTTGCAGTGGTTGTACACCACACAACTGGTCACCTATGTTACATGAAAATCTGGCTTGGATGATGTCGTAATTAGACTTAACAGTTACTGCTGCATTTCCTAGAGCTGTTGTCCCAGGCTGGCTGCAGACTGAGGCAGACAGAACTGTGTCGGCTAAACGCCCATCACCTTTGGAAGATTTTCCTTGTAGCCATAAGGGCTCGAGACAGCCATGTTTCTTCACTGAAAACTTCCAGTGTACTGCCCTTCAATCCCAGATTAATACCTCTTGTGGACAGGTGAAGAGCTCAGGGCTTGAAGGCCTCTGGTCTAATGGTCTGAGCCAGTGCAGAACTAAGAGCCTCGATCTCTTGTGTTCAAAGCAGGACTCCGACAATGACTCCCCAGGGCGACCTTGGGCAAGTCGCGTCCCTGTTCTCTGCCTCAGTTTCCCCCAAAATGGGGCTCTGTTTTCCTGCTCCACAGGGATGGATAGGCAAGAAGGCTTGGAAGGTGACACGTGCTAAGGATGGTTACACTTTTGCAGCTCTTTAACCCTATATCCTCTGGCAGGGCCATGATCCACCCCTGCAGATGGGGCAGTGGCTACGGTCTCTTATTCCTTTTCCCGACCCCAGCCGCTGCATTGCTGTCAATAGGGCCAGCTGCAGGTGGACTGAGGGCACCTGCTCCGATCTGCAGCCAGCAGCCTGCTGCAACAGAGGCTCCAGGACTGCCAGAGCCGGAGGGAGTGGGCCTATGGAGTGATGCGACAGCCCAGGGAGGAGGCAGCTCTGGGACACAGGTAGGCAGTGATGTGGGGAGCAGCAGAGAGAGGCGGCCGGGCCGGCAGTTGCAGAGGACACCAACAGAGGTAAGTGCTAATGCAGCTGCAAGCAGCCCATCCCCCTGCCAGAAGCAATAGTGTAAAAAAAATTTTTGAGGCACCACTTTTTGGCACCCTAGGCAGCTGCCTAGTTCACCTAGTGATTACACTGGTCCTGCTTGGGGCAGATCTGAGGAGTGCTCCTCTACCAAACAAAGGGGAACAACTCCATAAAGCACCCAAAAAAAAGGGAAATACCTTTCCCTGGCTCCCTCACTGGAACAGGTGTGGTCCTGTCACTGGCCCCAGGGTGTCAGTACTTCCCCTAAACAGGTACTGGATTTTGGCTATCTCACACTGGCAAAGCTGCTTCAATCTTGGAACAGTTCATATCTCTCCCCCTTCCCCCAAGAGATTTTAACAGGTTTCAGGCAGCCCTTAATTGGACTCAGGTGTCCCTAATTGACCTGAAGTAATCCCACCCCAGCTTGTGGGAGAAAAGGCCTTTCACATTCTAGGGCTAACCTACCTGTTTTCCCAGACCCTCTTGCAGCCATCTGGCCTGACTTTGTCACAGTAGGAAAGAATGATCCTCTAGTCCTGGTCCAAAAGATGTACCCCATCTCTGAGAAACAGTGAGGTGTCAGAGCTTGTAGTGTTTCTGTGCCATACAGCACATTTTCTCACTAGCCGTGAACCCTCTAATTTCCCAATTAATGTTCTTCTGACACTTTATTTATAGCTTTCATGCAATGTTGGGGTGCACTTACAGAGCTGGAGGTGCCATGCCTCCTCACCTGAGCCCCCAACCTCTCACCTCCCCTACCATCCATCTCTATAATCTCCCCCTTCCCTCAGTATATCCTCAAACTCATCTCCCCCTATTCCCCACTTCTCTGCCCCCTAATGCCTCTCTCCTCAGGAAGCAGTCACATGTCTAATTTTTCCCTACCCTTCAAATACTTTGATTACATTTCTCCCAAAATGAAAATTGCCATCCATGACTAACACATTGTAGCAAGCTCCAGCCACTCAATTAAAAACTCCTTTTGTGTTTCTTAGGTAGTGGCTTATGATTAATTTATCCTTAGGTATGTTAATCAAAGGGGGAATTCACAGTATCATCTAGTCATTATTAGTACCTCTCAGTTTAACAGTATAAGGCAGCAGAAGGAAACTGGGTTTTCTGGGAGGCGGCTTTAAATCAGAAACCCCTCAGTGATCCAAATTTGGCATCATGTGACTAATGCTACCCCTTGCCAGCATAAGTCACACCACATTTCAAGCACTCAGAGTAATTGTTCGCATATTAGAATACTCAATCCCACACATAAAATAGTGGGATTGGAAGCCCTCTAGCCATTCTTCCATACTGGTGAATGTGTGGTGTAAAATGTGTTATATGCAGTGTTGTTGGAGCCGTGTTGGTCCCAAGATGTTAGAGAGAAGGTGCATGAGGTAATATCTTTTATTGGACCAGCTTCTCTTTCACCAATAGAAATTGGTCCAATAACAGTTTGACCTCTAACTATGGGGTGGCATGAAGAAAAACTGTAGAAGCTTTTTTTAAAATGGCTGTTTTCCCCCAGGGCTTTTATCACTGGGACCCCCTAGCTCAAAATGGCTCCAAATTTGGGTCACTAACCCCACCTGCACCCTTCTGAGGTGTAGAAAATTTCAAATAAATCTGATTAAGCTTGTCCAGTTTAAAGGACTTTAAAAGTTCAACTTTTAAACCGATGTCACACTGCCATTTAACTATAGTGGCACTCCCCAGCCACTGTAATTTCTCCCACGTCCCAGATTCTTTTATACTCTCCTAAACTTTGGTGCGAATTGGCTCACATGGTCAGGAAACTGACCAGAATTTACCTAAATGGAGTTTTTTCTTTAAACTGCTGTTCCAAGAAGTTTTCAACGCAGACACCAGCTTAAACAAAACAAATTAAGAATTGTCATAGCTCAACTGTCAAAGCATCTTTTAATGGAGCAGACAAAGCCCTAAATGATCAAACATACTAAGAGCACACTAAAAAAAAAAAGTAGAGAAGTCATCAGGACATTGGTCACAGAAAAATTTGTATTTGTTTACTGTTCTGCATTCAATGAGCATGATGGGTGATTTAGGAATTTTTTATGCATTCCTGAAATCCTCATTTACACCCTAATCTTCCAAGGTGCTCCTGTTGATTTAAATGGAAGTTGTGGGTGCCACCCAGCTGCTCTGCATCACAGGGTATATCTACACTCAATTAGACACCCATGGCTGGCCCTTGCCAGCAGGGCCAGCGCTTCCATTTAGGTGACCTAGGCGGTCGCCTAGGGCACAAGGATTTGGGGGGGGCGGCATTTTGCCACCCTGGGTGGCAATTCGGCGGCAGGGGGTCCTTCCGCACTCCGGGTCTTCAGCGGCAATTCTGCGGTGGGTCCTTCACTTGCTCCGGGACCCTCCACTGAAGTGCCCCGAAGACCGGGAGTGCGAAAGTGTTGGTGTCACTAAGCATAAACCTAAGTAACTTAAAAAAGTGGAAGGCAATAAGAATAAGGAGTCTTCCTGTTTAGGTCTCTGGCGAGCAAAAGTCTTTCCATGTTTGAACTCTAATCGACCTAAGAGGCTGGCAGATGGGAAAGGCCAGGAGTAACAGCTGTTATCAGTTGCAACAGTTCTAATTGGTCTAAAAAATATAATGAGGCCTGTGCACCTTTAGCAGAAGGACAAGATAACTTGCAGAAGGAAAACTTACTAACGAGCTGCCACGGCCAAGATTACTTAATGCACCTGTGCTTACGTAACTGCTACAGGGGGAGGAAGGGGGGGGGAAGAAAGAGAAAAAAAACTTATAAAAAGGGAAAAGCCGCCTGTATTAGGTGTGCTGGATCTGAGGCATGCTAAGTCTCCCAGCACCGCTTTGAGATCGCAAATAAACTTTGCTTGCTTCTCCACCCTGATGTGCCTCGGGTACCCTCTGTGCCTTCAACAGAAGGACACCCCCCATCGCAGAATTGCCACCGACCGGGAGCGCGGGAAGGACCCCCGCCTAGGCAGGGCTGGCTCTGACTGGGAGCATGGGAGGGCAGCACTGGACTCAGGTGTGTTACCTGGAGGGAGAGTAGGGGGAAGCCTGTGGGGCCAGGCCGCGGCTGTTCTCCCCACCTGAACAGCGGGACTCGGGAGCAACAGCTGCTGCAGCTCCCACTGCCACGGGGGAGGAAGTGGCCAAGCACATGGCGCTCGGCAGCTGCGGCACCCAGGAACCCCTCGAGCCCGGGCCTGCTGCATGGACCCAGCAGTGCGCAAGCTGCACCCAGTCCCTGGCCAGTCGCATCTGGGCTGGCTGCCCAGCTGGTGCAATCCCGCGGCAGGGTCATCGGAAGCCTAGCCCCGTTTGTTCCCCTGCGGGACCCGAGGGGGATGGGGTGGCTGGGGCCGGCTGCCCCCACTCCACGGCCACCTGCGGGATTGCACCAGCTGGGCAGCCAGGCCAGACGTGACTGGCCAGGGGCTGGGCGCATGCAGCGTGCTCGCTGGGTCCCTGCAGCAGGCCTGGGCTCGGGGGGTTCGTGGATGCCAGAGCCGCAGCCGCCAAGCTTGGCCAGCGGCCGCTTCCTCCCCCCGCGGCAGTGGGAGCTGCAGCAGTGGCTGCTTCTGAGTCCCACTGCCCAGGTTGGGAGAACAGCCGCTGCCTGGCCCCGCGGGCCGCCCTCTACTCTCCCTCCAGATACCCGAGTCCTGCCTGCTTGGGGCCAGGCCTGACTCTCACTCACCCTGGCCCCGCGCTCCCCTGAGTCTCCCGGGCCTCCCTCCAGCACTTGTGGAGGGGGGAGGAATCGGGGGGGGTTGTTTGCTCTGCCGCCATTTTTTTCCTCTCTGCCCCCCCCTTCTCCTCGCCCCCCCACATCCCAATATTTGACCTGAGTGATCTGGTCATCCTAGGTGGCAGGCGGCTTCGGTGGACCTCCCGCAGGCACGCCTGCGGGAGGTCCACTGGAGCCGCGGGACCGGCGAGCGGCTGTGCTTGGGGCGGCGAAATGGCTAGAGCCGGCCCTGCACCTAGGGCACCAAAAACCCTGGCGCAGCTCCTGCTTGCCAGCTGACTTGGACTCATGGGGCTAAGGGCCTGTTTAATTGCTGTGTAGATGCTGGGGTTTGGGCACTCTCCCACCTTGCATGGGTGTCTAATTGCAGTGTAGGCATACCTTCAGAGCCCAAGAAAGAGCATCTACACTGCAGTTTTTAGCCTTGTAGCGCAAACCCAAGTCAGTAGACCCAGCCTTTGAGACTTGCTGCCCTGTTTTTTATTTTTTCAGTGCAGACATACCTTCATGTTAGGCTACTACTCTAGCTTTTATTTAAACTTTTTTGCAGTTGAAGCACACAAAGCAAGAGAAGCAAACAGCCAAGTGGTATCTATTCAAGCATTGTTTTGACAGTAAACATCTCTTCAGAGTTTGACTAGATTCTTACTTCCAGACAGCAGTACAATAAGAGAAGTGCACTCCCAAAAATGAATAAAAGAGAGAAAACATCTTCAAAGTTACTGAATAGATTATATGCTTCATTATGTAAGAGAGAAACCTAGAGGTCTTTTCTCTCTGTTTGATGATACAAGAAGAAACCAGGGGTGTCATAAACAGATAGCTAAGGGTTAATGTCTCTTTCACCTGGAAAGGGTTAACAACACCACCTGACCAGAGGACCAATCAGGAGACAAGATACTTTCAACCCTGGGTGGAGGGAAGTTTGGGTGTGGGTCCTTTGTTCTGTGTCTGTCGTCTCTCTGGGCTCTGAGGGGGATCACACTATCTCCAGGCTCTCTAAGTTTCTGTTCAAATAGTAAGTAGAACAGGCGATTTAGGTCTTTTAATTGTTTTACTCTGTTTGCACATGTGGATCTGGCTGGTTAACTTTTTATATGTGTAGTTGCTGGGAATATTTTGATTTGTATTGTACTGGAGGAAGGGTTTCTTCCTTTGTCTGTAAACTATAGGACCTGTAATATTTACATCTTGAAGTTACAGAGATAATTCTTTACTTTTTTCCTTTCTTTTATTAAAAGATTTCTTTTTTAGAGAACCTGATTGATCTTCCTTGTTTCCCTTGTTTTATCCCAGGAGAGTGGGTGTAAACACCAGGACTGGTGGGGGCGAGGAGGAAGGGGGAGAGAGGCTAATTTCTCTCTGTGCCAGGATTATGTCTCTCTCAGGGAAAGTCTGGGGGGGGGAGAAGGGGGAATGGTTTATTTCTCCTTGTTTTAAGAATCCAAGGGATTTGGTTCTTGGGTCCCAGGAAGGTTGGGGAGGTCAGAAGTGCCCCAAAACACTATATTTTTGGGTGGTGGCAGGCTATCAGATCTAAGCTGGTAATTAAGCTTAGAGGTTTCACGCAGGTACCCAAATTTTGGACGCTAAGTTCAGATTTGGGAAATATACCTTATGATATGCTGGCAGTGGAGTGGGAAAGATAAGAATCCAAAAGCCAGTAAGATTATGTTTTTTCTTCTTTTCTGCTAGCTGCTTAGAAGCAGAGCGAAGGGGCTTTGTTTTAAACTTCAGCCAGAGAAATTTTTTTTCCTTGCTCTTTTCTCGCTGTGTTAGAGAGGGCTATTAAGGCTTAATGACGGTCATTTGTTAAACAAAGCAGCCTTAAGTCGCATGCCAGCCAGAACTCATTTGTAAATCAAAGTGTGTTTTCTTTTGCTTTTTAACTCTCGGGAGAGGGTCGTTAGTTAAAAAGGACTCTGTTGCTAAGCAACCCCAGGAAGCCAACACAGAACCAGCCTTTCAGGCAGTAAACACCAGAGGGCGCCTCAGCACAAGAAAGCAGGAACCATTAGTTCCAAGGAAAGCCTGAAACAGGAATGAGCATGGCAACAAGCCATAGACAAAGAAAATGAACATAGGAGACAATAAGCTGGTAATTAAGCTTAGAGGTTTCATGCAGGTACCCAAATTTTGGATGCTAAGGTTCAGATTTGGGAAATATACCTTATGACAAGGGGAAAAGAAAGTCCTGAAGCCACTTTCCTACCTTCAGTAGCTACCTTCAGTAACACTAAAGAGCATCTATTCTGTGCAAAGCCTACCAGCTCACATGATTAACTCAAAAAAATTAATCCCAATTCATTGCAGTTTTAATTGCACTGTTAAACAATACCAATTAAAATTTATTAAATATTGTGGATGTTCTTCTACATTTTCAAATATATTGATTTCACTTACAACATAGAATACAAAGTACACAATGCTCACTTTACATTACAAATATTTGCACTGTAAAAATAGTATTTTTCAATTCATCTCATACAAGTACCATAATGCAATCTCTTTATTGTGAAAGTGCAACTTACAACTTTTTTTGTTACATAACTGTACTCAAAAACAAAACAATGTAAAACTTCAGAGTCCAGAAGTCCACTCAGTCCTACTTGTTGTGCAATCAATCACTAAGACAAACAAGTTTGTTTACATTTACAGGAGATAATGTTGCCTGCTTCTTATTTACAATGTCACCTGAAACAAAGAACAGTCATTTGCATGGCATTTTTGTAGCTGGCTTTGCAAGATATTTACATGCCAGATTGCTAAACATTTGTATGCCCCTTCATGCTCTGGCTACCATTACAGAAGACATGCGTCCATGTTGATGCTCGTTAAAAAACATGCATTCATTAAATTTGTGGCTGAACTCCTTGGTAGAGAATTGTATGTCTCCTGCTCGGTGTTTTACCCATATTCTGACATATTTCATGTTATAGCAGCATATTGATTGTTTTGAGAAGACTTTCACTGCAATGGTGGTTGAAGCATTAAGGGACATGTGAAACTTTATCACATCTAGCACATAAACATCTTGCAATGCTGGCTACATATGCTTGTTTTCATTTTCAGATGACGTAAACAAAAAGTGGGCAGCATTATCTCCTGCAAATGTAAACAAACTCTGCTTGTCTGAGTGACTGGCTGAACAAGAAGTAGGACTGAGTAGACTTGTAGGCTCAAAAGTTTTACATTGTTTTGTTTTTGAATGCAGTTTTTTTGTATATAATTCTACATTTGTAAGTTCAACTTTCATGATAAAGAGATTGTACTAAAGTACTTGTATGAGGTGAACTGAAAAATACTATTTTTTATTTTTACTGTGCATTTATAATAAAAAATATAAAGTGAATTCTGTATATTTTGTATTCTGTGTTGTAATTGAAATCAATATATTTGAAAATGTGGAAAACATCCAAAATATTTATATAAATGGTATTCTATTATTGTTCAACAGCGCAATTAAGCACTATTACATTTTTTTTAATCGCCTGATACACCTAGTAATTAGTCACTCAATCACATACCTAATAGGGAACAAATTCCACTTATAAGAGAGCTTTCTTCAACCTTAACTCCACTCAACTACTAATAACTGCATCTCAGTCAACAAGAGACTGCTGCTTCTGAACTAACACCAGCCTTTTATATTTGCTGATCGGGGTAATGCCAACTGATGACATCAATTAAATCACAGCTGTTTTTTTTTAGTCCAGACAGGCTGAGAAAGGAAAAAAGCAGTTGTACTTCCTATACCACTGCTGGTGGCCTGTGCCCACTCTTGCTATTTATTTTTTACATAGCACTAGCTTGCCGTCTCTCTCACTGGAATAGAAGGGATATGGCATTTCTAGCATGAATATTTGCCTGATGCTTTCAAAAGGGCTGCACACTATGTTATGAGCTCACAATGAGTGAGCTTCAGTAGGTTCAGTAGAAACTCTTGAAATAGTCTGAAGCTATGGCTACACTTGCAGATGTAGAGCACCAGGAGTTAAACCAGCTCTCAGAGACAGCAGCAGGGAAAGCACTGCCATGTGTTCATGCTGTCAGATGCAAGCACAGTGGCATGGCCACATTTGTGGCACTTGCAACGCTGTTCAGAGCGGTGTATTATGGGCAGCTATCCCACAGAGCACCTCTTCCTATTCTGGTGCTGAGGCTTGTGGGAAGGATGAGAGGTGCGGGGTATCATGAGTCCTGTCCCAATGCCCTATGAGGCATTGTTTCATATCCCAGAAATCCCTGTGCTTCCGTCCACATTTGGTGCCATCTTTCAACGGTTTTTGTACTGCGTGCTCTGTCTTCCCTTTCAGTTCTGTGGGACTGGATCCTGAACTGCTGAGGAATATGCTGATGGGTCTCGCCAGCATGTCACGAATTGCCATTGAGTTACTCCTTAAGCTACAAAGTGACAGTGAGGAGTCCGACAATGATGTTGCTTGTGGCATTCATGGACATGCTCACCACCGTGAAATGCCACTTTTGGGATCGCGAAACAAGCACTGAGTGATGGGATTATATTGTCATGCAAGTCTGGGATGATGAGCAGTGGCTGCAGAACTTTCGGATGAGGAAAGCCACTTTGATGGGACTGGTTTCAGTGGTAGCTATGTTAGTCTGTATCAGCAAAAGAAACAAACAAAAAAAAATGTGGAGTCCTTGTGGCACCTTAGAGACTAACAAATAAATTTTTTAATCTCTAAGGTACCGCAAGAACTCCTCGGTTTTTTATGGGACTGTGTGCTGAGCTTGCTCCCACCCTGCGGCACCAGGACACAAGAATGAGAGCTGTCCTGTCATTGGAGAAGCGTGCGGTGACTGCAGTCTGGAAGCTGGCTACTCCCGACAGCTACTGATCAGTCGCTAACCAGTTCAGAGTGGGCAAGTCTACCATTGGAATTGTGTTGATGCAAGTGTGCAAGGCCATTAATGGCATCCTGCTCAGAACAACTGTGACTCTGGGGAATGTGTATGACATTGCGGCTAGCTTTGAACAAATGGGTTTCCCTAACTGTAGAGGGCTGATAACTGACACACATGTTCCAATTCTGGCACCGGACCACCTAGCCTCTGAGTACTGTGATGGGGCAAGGCCAGATGGCTACAGTAAAGTACTGAGAAACAGGTATGTTAGCCTATTGGCATCCCAGGGGGTGGGCGGGTGAAGCCCGCCCACTTCTAAAGGACCTCCCCCCAGCCTAAGGGGGATGTTTGACTGAGTCTTTTGTCTGTCTCTGGCAGTGAGAAGGTTTCTTTCTACTTCCAAGGCTTCTAATCTTCAGTTTCAAAGTTTGTGAGTACAAAGGCAAAACAATAGGCCTTTTAATATGTTTTGTTTGTATTACATGGTGTGTAGTTTGGTGGAATGTTTAAATATGTATCTTTTTGCCATAAGTCTGTTTGTTTTCATCATTTTTCTTAAGAATAGCCCTGTGTATGTCAACTTAATGCAGAGATCATATTTTCATGTTTTTCTGTCTCTTTTTTAAAAAAAAGCTTTATATAAGACTTGGAGTTTTTCTCTCTGGGTAGGCTACAGCGAACGAAGGGAAGGGGATTCTCTTTTGTGTTAGATCTACGGAGGGTAAGCTCTGCACACCAGGGAATTGTGAGAGGGGGAAGAAGAGAAGAGAATCATTTCTGTTTCCTTGTATTTGGGGTTTGTCTCTTTTGTGAATAGAGGAGACATGCTTCTTGGTATGGGATGTAAAGAGATTGCATCGTAAACTCTCAGTTACCCCAGAAGGAAAGTCTGGGTGGGATGAGAGAGGGGGAAGGTAAATTGCCGTCTCTGTTTTGCATCAGGAGTTAAAGTACACGTATCGCCAGGATACCAGGGGAGGGGGAGCATGGGATGAGATACAGAGAGACAAGGGGACGGGGGTTTACTTCCCTTTGTGGTAAACCTCAGGGGCTTCTGAGTCTTGGGGTCCCCAGAGAAGTTTGGGAGACCAGAAGAGGGAGCCAAGTTCTGGAAATCTTGGCTGGTGGCACGAGATCAGATCTAGCTGGTAATTAAGCTTAGAAGCGGTTCATGCAGGGCACCCAAATTTTCCGAGAAGCTAAGGTCCAGATTTGGAAGGCTTATGATAGGTGGTAGCGTGGGGATAGATAATCCAGAAGCCCAGTAATATTATAATTTCTTTTCATCTGCTAGGGCTTTTAGCAGAAGAAAGGTTTGGTTTTAAAAGCAGCCAAGAGAAGAAAAATTTCTGCTGCTTAGGATGGCTTGCATTTGAAGCAAGGACCATTAACAAAAAGGTTTGACAAAAGGGTCTTTTTGTTAAAAATAGAATTCAATTGGGGAATCATAACCAGCAACAACACAGCAGGTAATAAAGTGCTTTGTTTTTGGATTAATTTACGTATCAAACATTAAGGCTAGAAAGAACAAAAACAAAAAAAGGACGGTTTGCTGCGCGACCCCCAGGAGACAGAGAGCCAGCCAGTCAGACATAACACAAGGGGCACCCCAACACAAGAAAACAGGAACCATGACTACCAAAAGATTCCTGAAAAGGAACGAGCACTGCAACAAGCCATAGACAAGCGAAAATTGAACATAGGAGACAGATGGAACTAATTAAGCAGAAACACAAGCAATGAGCAGCCCAATAAAGAGAGATCAAGAAGCCAAAAATCAGCTTCACATGAAAGACAAGATAGAACTCCAAGGGAGAAACACCACCAAGAAAGTTGGAGAGAGGGACAAACAGAGAAAGCATGAACTGGGAAGTAGTGCAGGCTAGCAACATGCTGGCAGCTATCCTAACCACACCATCTCGCAGTTGTTCAACCGCACAAGAAGTTTCCCCAAACAAGGCAGGTGATAACACTGAGGCCGCCTTAGAAAAATGTTTGAATAGGCCTGCCATTGGGTACGAAGCATTCCTGAAGACCAGTACATGCTAGAGCTGAGAGTCAACCTCAGTGGACCCTTGCGAAGTGGCAGCTGAAAATGCCAAAAGGACAAAAGAATGATTATAAACTGTTTCAACAAGGCAAGCATACAGAATGGGGAAACCCCGGGATCATGCCCATCGCATTTTTCAGACCAAAAAACGGAACCAGATGGGATCATTCCCAAACACGCCTACTACGTAAAAGAAGTATAAGGCCTGGATATCAATGAACCAATGTTCATCATGACGAAACTGCAGACCTCCTCATACAAATGGAGCAGTTATTGATTGATGTTTCCGAGGACGATAAACACCGTACATCCAAGATGAAAACCCAAAACTCACGAGGCGGGGGAGATTGGAGCCAAATGGATGGAAGTGGCACAAAGCAAGAGAAGCACTGTAAAGGGGAAGAAACCAGGGGGCACACCAAACATAAACCTAACCGAGGGGCAACCCAAACCCACCTAACCCAAGAAACCACAGACACCTATTTCCACCTACCCGGTCTCCAGTAAACTCACCTCGACCAAGTGACCCGGTCAGCTGGAAGATGCTATAAGTGTAATGAACGGGGACATATAAAGGCAACTCCGCAAGAAACCCCCCGGTGCAATCATTACACTCCCATCACACCAAAGATTTCCTCAGGACCCGATACCTTCTCATCCCCGCTTGGAGCGAAGGAGAAAATTTGAGAGAGGGCGGAAAGAAGGTTACC